>NW_026985799.1:0-10586 GCF_018555375.3 Anguilla rostrata | reverse complement strand
GTTGCTAGGGTGTTGCTAGGTGGTTGCTATGGAGTTCTCGGTGGTTGCTAGGGTGTTGCTAGGTGGTTGCTATGGAGTTCTAGGTGGTTGCTAGGGTGTTGCTAGGTGGTTGCTATGGTGTTCCAAGTGGTTGCTAGGGTGTTGCTAGGCAGTTATGGTGTTCCAAGTGGATGTTAGGGTGTTGCTAGGTGGTTGCTATGGTGTTCCAGGTGGTTGCTAGGGTGTTGCTAGGTGGTTCCTATGGAGTTCTAGGCGGTTGCTATGGTGTTGCTAGGTGGTTGCTAGGGTGTTGCTAGGTGGTTGCTATGGAGTTCTAGGCAGTTGCTATGGTGTTGCTAGGTGGTTGCTATGGAGTTCTAGGCCGTTGCTAGGGTGTTGCTAGGTGGTTGCTATGGAGTTCTAGATGGTTGCTAGGGTGTTGCTAGGGTATTCGAAGTGGTTGCTAGGATGTTGCCAGGTGGTTGCTATGGAGTTCTTGGTGGTTGCTATGGTGTTGCTAGGTGGTTGCTATGGAGTTCTAGGCCGTTGCTAGGGTGTTGCTATGGAGTTCTAGGTGGTTGCTAGGGTGTTGCTAGGTGGTTGCTATGGAGTTCTAGGTGGTTGCTAGGGTGTTGCTAGGTGGTTGCTATGGAGTTCTAGGCGGTTGGTAGGGTGTTGCTAGGCAGTTGTTATGCTGTTCCAGATTGTTGCTAGGGTGTTGCTAGGTGGTTGCTATGGTGTTCCAGGTGGTTGCTAGGGTGTTTCTAGGCAGTTATGGTGTTCCAAGTGGTTGCTAGGGTGTTGCTAGATGGTTGCTATGGTGTTCCAGGTGGTTGCTAGGGTGTTTCTAGGTGGTTGCTATGGAGTTCTAGGCCGTTGCTTTGGTGTCGCTAGGTGGTTGCTATGGAGTTCTAGGTGGTTGCTAGGGTGTTTCTAGGTGGTTGCTATGGAGTTCTAGGCCGTTGCTATGGTGTTGCTAGGTGGTTGCTATGGAGTTCTAGGTGGTTGCTATGGAGTTCTAGGCAGTTGCTATGGTGTTGCTAGGTGGTTGCTATGGAGTTCTAGGCCGTTGCTAGGGTGTTGCCAGGTGGTTGCTATGGAGTTCTAGGTGGTTGCTAGGGTGTTGCTAGGTGGTTGCTATGGAGTTCTAGGCGGTTGCTATGGTGTTGCTAGGTGGTTGCTGTGGAGTTCTAGGCGGTTGCTAGGGTGTTGCTAGGTGGTTGCTATGGAGTTCTAGGTGGTTGCTAGGGTGTTGCTAGGTCATTGCTATGGTGTTCCATGTGGTTGGTAGGGTGTTGCTAGGCAGTTATGGTGTTCCAGATTGTTGCTAGGGTGTTGCTAGGTGGTTGCTATGGTGTTCCAGGTGGTTGCTAGGGTGTTGCTAGGTGGTTGCTAAGGTATTCTAAGTGGTTGCTAGGATGTTGCTAGGTGGTTGCTATGGAGTTCTAGGTGGTTGCTAGGGTGTTGCTAGGCATTTGCTATGGTGTTCCACGTGGTTGCTATGGAATTCTAGATGGTTGCTAGGGTTTTCTAGCTGGTTGCTATGGGTTGCTAGGTCGTTGCTATGGAGTTAGAGCCGGTTGCTAGGATGTTGCTAGGGGGTTGCTATGGAGTTCTAGGTGGTTGCTATGGTGTTGCTAGGTGGTTGCTATGGAGTTCTAGGCGGTTGCTATGGTGTTGCTAGGTGGTTGCTATGGAGTTCTAGGTGGTTGATATGGAGTTCTAGGCAGTTGCTATGGTGTTGATAGGTGGTTGCTATGGAGTTCTAGGCCTTTGCTAGGGTGTTGCTAGGTGGTTGCTATGGAGTTCTAGGCGGTTGCTATGGTGTTGCTAGGTGGTTGCTATGGAGTTCTAGGCGGTTGCTAGGGTGTTGCTAGGTGGTTGCTATGGAGTTCAAAGTGGTTGCTAGGGTGTTGCTAGGTCGTTGCTATGGTGTTCCATGTGGTTGCTAGGGGGTTGCTAGGCAGTTGTTATGGTGTTCCAGATTGTTGCTAGGGTGTTGCTAGGTGGTTGCTATGGTGTTCCAGGTGGTTGCTAGGGTGTTGCTAGGTGGTTGTTAGGGTATTCTAAGTGGTTGCTAGGGTATTCTAAGTGGTTGCTAGGATGTTGCTAGGTGGTTGCTATGGAGTTATAGGCGGTTGCTAGGGTGTTGCTAGGCATTTGCTATGGTGTTCCAGGTGGTTGCTATGGAATTCTAGATGGTTGCTAGGGTTTTCTAGCTGGTTGTTATGGGTTGCTAGGTCGTTGCTATGGAGTTAGAGCCGGTTGCTAGGATGTTGCTAGGGGGTTGCTATGGAGTTCTAGACGGTTGCTAGCTCTTTACTGAGTCCAATGACGCGACCCATAGTTCTCTATGACAAACGGTTCAAAAGTTATGAAATATCAAACATCGGCCAATCAGGAAGGGGGGCGAGGCTGATCTCCACCAATGGACAAGGGACTCTCTACCATGTCCAATGAGGCATTGCACAATTTGTGGGCAATTTTTCCCCATAGATATGAATGGCAGAATGTTGAAATCTAGAGAGAGACCAGAGTACTGCTGCTAGAAGACAGAGCATTGTGACATCACAATGGTGAACATTCCGCCATTCATTCTCTATGGGAAAAATTGCCCACAAAAATTCAAATTTTTCCAAAACCGTCCACTCAATCTTTTCCAAAAAGTAATAGCACACCATTCCCGATCAAGCCGCTCGATTTGACATATTGCACGTGTATGTAACGCGAAAACTGTGGGAGGAGTAGCGGTCCAAAAATGCGTGGAATAAATAAAAATAATAACTAGACAATTCCTGCAGAAATTGTGATGTGTGGTTTTCAGTACAGTCTGGCTTGTTTGAAAATTCGTTTATTCAGTAGCTGAGAGCATAAGCTTTCTAACCAGGTATAAAAGCACGTCTATTTTTGTTTTTTTTAATATCGTTTTTTTAGGTCAACCGAAAGCTATGTCATCATGTCTTAAAACGTATTCGCTCTTTGTTAGCACTAGCATGCAAACACGCAAAGTCTGGCTTGTTTGAAAATTCGTTTATTCAGTAGCTGAGAGCATAAGCTTTCTAACCAGGTATAACAGCACGTCTATTTTTGTTTTTTTAATATCGTTTTTTTAGGTCAACCGAAAGCTATGTCATCATGTCATAGAACGTATTCGCTCTTTGTTAGCACTAGCATGCAAATACGCAAAGCCTGGCTTGTTTGAAAATTCGTTTATTCAGTAGCTGAGAGCATAAGCTTTCTAACCAGGTATAACAGCACGTCTATTTTTGTTTTTTTAATATCGTTTTTTTAGGTCAACCGAAAGCTATGTCATCATGTCATAGAACGTATTCGCTCTTTGTTAGCACTAGCATGCAAATACGCAAAGTCTGGCTTGTTTGAAAATTCGTTTATTCAGTAGCTGAGAGCATAAGCTTTCTAACCAGGTATAACAGCACGTCTATTTTTGTTTTTTTAATATTGTTTTTTTAGGTCAACCGAAAGCTATGTCATCATGTCATAGAACGTATTCGCTCTTTGTTAGCACTAGCATGCAAATACGCAAAATCAGCTATTTCCTATCCTGCCTGCTGAGACCGTAGAGCTGACGGCATCACGTGTGCAAAGCCGACCAATGCTGTAACTTCACCGTTCGCATATGAATGACGTCACCTTCTCCATTCATCTCTATGGGGAAAAATTGGGCATAAAAATTAATATTTCTCAAAAACCGTGCAGCGAAACTTTCCACAAAGTAATAGCACACGATTCCCAAAGAAGCCGGTCATTTTGACATATGGCACGTGTATGTGGTGTGAAAACTCTGGGAGGAGTAGCGGTCCAAAAAATGGGTGGAAAGATAGAATAATAATAACTAGACAATTCCTGCAGAAATTGTGATGTGTGGTTGCCGCCAACGCAAAGTCAACTTTGTGCTGAACGGAGCGAACAGTTTCTGTAGCATGAGCAGAGACATAGTATGGTATACATGATATAACATCACGGCAACGAGTTCATTTGCAACACACGTATTCAGAGCTAAATTAACCCTTCATCAATACTTGAGATCAGCGATTTACTCACGGTATGCTGTGACGAGTGACGGCGAATCATAAAGCTAGCTGGCCACTTCAGAGGGTCTTGGAAAAACGTTATATCTGCACTGCACAACCGCTCCATTTTAAAAAGCAAGACAGGGCTAGGGAGATTAATTCGATTGATTTATGGTTTTACGTTAAGTTTTGCTCATTTGTACCATTCAAATAAAAACATTTAACTGTGCTGCAATTCAGAGTTTAATCTGTTACCTTAGATACGAAGTCATAGACACAGGATAGCCTATTACATGTTAGCCGACCCAAATTTGTGGAGTTAGACCGGACCAGAAGCTGCTGCACACGTGTTGTTGACGGCGTTGTAGCACATTTTAGTACAGTCTGGCTTGGTTGAGAACTCGTTTATTCAGTAGGTAAGAGCATAAGCTTTCTAACCAGGTATAACAGCACGTCTATTTTTGTTTTTTTAATATCGTTTTTTTAGGTCAACCGAAAGCTATGTCATCATGTCATAGAACGTATTCGCTCTTTGTTAGCACTAGCATGCAAAACGCAAAGTCTGGCTTGTTTGAAAATTCGTTTATTCAGTAGCTGAGAGCATAAGCTTTCTAACCAGGTATAACAGCACGTCTATTTTAGGTTTTGGAATATCGTTTTTTTAGGTCAACCGAAAGCTTATGTCATAGAACGATTCGCTCTTTGTTAGCACTAGCATGCAAATACGCAAAGTCTGGCTTGTTTGAAAATTCGTTTATTCAGTAGCTGAGAGCATAAGCTTTCTAACCAGGTATAACAGCACGTCTATTTTTGTTTTTTTAATATCATTTTTTTAGGTCAACCGAAAGCTATGTCATCATGTCATAGAACGTATTCGCTCTTTGTTAGCACTAGCATGCAAACACGCAAAGTCTGGCTTGTTTGAAAATTCGTTTATTCAGTAGCTGAGAGCATAAGCTTTCTAACCAGGTATAACAGCACGTCTATTTTTGTTTTTTTAATATTGTTTTTTTAGGTCAACCGAAAGCTATGTCATCATGTCATAGAACGTATTCGCTCTTTGTTAGCACTAGCATGCAAATACGCAAAATCAGCTATTTCCTATCCTGCCTGCTGAGACCGTAGAGCTGACCGCATCACGTGTGCAAAGCCGACCAATGCTGTAACTTCACCGTTCGCATATGAATGACGTCACCTTCTCCATTCATCTCTATGGGGAAAAATTGGGCATAAAAATTAATATTTCTCAAAAACCGTGCAGCGAAACTTTCCACAAAGTAATAGCACACGATTCCCAAAGAAGCCGGTCATTTTGACATATGGCACGTGTATGTGGTGTGAAAACTCTGGGAGGAGTAGCGGTCCAAAAAATGGGTGGAATAATAATAATAATAAATATGTGCGATAATAATAGTGTAGTTGCCCTAAGGCAACCACACTAACTAGACAATTCCTGCAGAAATTGTGAAGTGTGGTTGCCGCCAACGCAAAGTCGACTTTGTGCTGAACGGAGTGAACAGTGGTAGGTAGTTGCTATGATGTCTGAGGCAGTTGCTAGGGTGTTGCTAGGTGGTTCTATGGAGTTCTAAGTGGTTTCATGGAATTCTAGGCGGTCGCTAGGGTGGTGCTAGGTGGTTGCTATGGAGTTTCAGGTGGTTGCTATTGAGCTCCAGGTGGTTGCTAGGGCATTGCTAGGTGGTTGCTAGGGTATGCTAAGTGGTTGGTAGGTGGTTGCTATGGAGTTCTAGGCGGTTGCTAGGGTGTTGCTAGGCAGTTGTTATGGTGTTCCAGGTGGTTGCTAGGGTGTTGCTAAGTGGTTGCTATGGAGTTCTAGGCAGTTGCTATGGTGTTGCTAGGTGGTTGCTAGGGTGTTGCTAGGTGGTTGCTATGGAGTTCTAGGCCGTTGCTATGGTGTTGCTAGGTGGTTGCTATGGAGTTCTAGGTGGTTGCTAGGGTGTTGCTAGGTGGTTGCTATGGAGTTCTAGGCCGTTGCTATGGTGTTGCTAGGTGTTTGCTATGGAGTTCTAGGTGGTTGCTATGGAGTTCTAGGCAGTTGCTATGGTGTTGCTAGGTGGTTGCTATGGAGTTCTAGGCCCTTGCTAGGGTGTTGCTAGGTGGTTGCTATGGAGTTCTAGGTGGTTGCTAGGGTGTTGCTAGGTGGTTGCTATGGAGTTCTAGGCGGTTGCTATGGTGTTGCTAGGTTGTTGCTATGGAGTTCTAGGCGGTTGCTACGGTGTTGCTAGGTGGTTGCTATGGAGTTCTAGGTGGTTGCTAGGGTGTTGCTAGGTCGTTGCTATGGTGTTCCATGTGGTTGCTAGGGTGTTGCTAGGCAGTTGTTATGGTGTTCCAGATTGTTGCTAGGGTGTTGCTAGGTGGTTGCTATGGTGTTCCAGGTGGTTGCTAGGGTGTTGCTAGGTGGTTGCTAGGGTATTCTAAGTGGTTGCTAGGATGTTGCTAGTTGGTTGCTTTGGAGTTATAGGCGGTTGCTAGGGTGTTGCTAGGCATTTGCTATGGATTTCCAGGTGGTTGCTATGGAATTCTAGATCTTTGCTAGGGTTTTCTAGCTGGTTGTTATGGGTTGCTAGGTCGTTGCTATGGAGTTAGAGCCGGTTGCTAGGATGTTGCTAGGGGGTTGCTATGGAGTTCTAGGCGGTTGCTAGGTATTTACTGAGTCCAATGACGCGACCCATAGTTCTCTATGACAAACGGTTCAAAAGTTATGAATTATCAAACATCGGCCAATCAGGAAGGGGGGCGAGGCTGATCTCCACCAATGGACAAAGGACTCTCTACTATGTCCAATGAGGCATTGCACAATTTGTGGGAAATTTTTCCCCATAGAGATGAATGGCAGAATGTTCAAATCTAGAGAGAGACCAGAGTACTGCTGCCAGAAGACAGACCATTGTGACATCACAAGGGTGAGAAGACAGAGCATTGTGACATCACAAAGGTGAACATTCCGCCATTCATTCTCTATGGGAAAAATTGCCCACAAAAATTCAAATTTTTCAAAAACTGTACACCCAAACTTTCCAAAAAGTAATAGCATACCATTCCCGATCAAGCCGATCGATTTGACATATTGCACGCGTATGTGGTGTGAAAACTCTGGGAGGAGTAGCGGTCCAAAAAATGGGTGGAATAATAATAATAATAACTAGACAATTCCTGCAGAAATTGTGAAGTGTGGTTGCCGCCAATGCAAAGTCGACTTTCTGTTGAACAGAGTGAACAGTGGTAGGTAGTTGCTATGATGTTTGAGGCAGTTGCTAGGGTGTTGCTAGGTGGTTCTATGGAGTTCTAGGTGGTTTCATGGAATTCTAGGCGGTCGCTAGGGTGGTGCTAGGTGGTTGCTATTGAGCTCCAGGTGGTTGCTAGGGCATTGCTTGGTGGTTGCTAGGGTATTCTAAGTGGTTGCTATTATGTTGCTAGGTGGTTGCTATGGAGTTCTAGGCGGTTGCTATGGTGATGTTAGGTGGTTGCTATGGAGTTCTAGGCGGTTGCTATGGTGTTGCTAGGTGGTTGCTATGGAGTTCTAGGCCGTTGCTAGGGTGTTGCTAGGTGGTTGCTATGGAGTTCTAGGCGGTTGCTATGGTGTTGCTAGGTGGTTGCTATGGAGTTCTAGGCCGTTGCTAGGGTGTTGCTAGGTGGTTGCTATGGAGTTCTAGGTGGTTGCTAGGGTGTTGCTAGGTCGTTGCTTTGGTGTTCCATGTGGTTGCTAGGGTGTTGCTAGGTGGTTGCTATGGAGTTCTAGGCGGTTGCTATGGTGTTGCTAGGTGGTGGCTAGGGTATTCTAAATGGTTGCTAGGGTGTTGCTAGGTGGTTGCTATGGACTTATAGGCGGTTGCTAGGGTGTTGCTAGGCATTTGCTATGGTGTTCCAGGTGGTTGCTATGGAATTCTAGATGGTTGCTAGGCTTTTCTAGCTGGGTGCTATGGTGTTGCTAGGTGGTTGCTAGGGTGTTGCTAGGTGGTTGCTATGGAGTTCTAGGCCGTTGCTATGGTGTTGCTAGGTGGTTGCTGTGGAGTTCTAGGTGGTTGCTAGGGTGTTGCTAGGTGGTTGCTATGGAGTTCTAGGCGGTTGCTATGGTGTTGCTAGGTGGTTGCGATGGAGTTCTAGGTGGTTGCTATGGAGATCTAGGCAGTTGCTATGGTGTTGCTAGGTGGTTGCTATGGAGTTCTAGGCCATTGCTAAGGTGTTGCTAGGTGGTTGCTATGGAGTTCTAGGCAGTTGCTATGGTGTTGCTAGGTGGTTGCTAGGGTGTTGCTAGGTGGTTGCTATGGAGTTCTAGGCCATTGCTATGGTGTTGCTAGGTGGTTGCTATGGAGTTCTAGGTGGTTGCTATGGAGTTCTAGGCCGTTGCTATGGTGTTGCTAGGTGGTTGCTATGGAGTTCTAGGTGGTTGCTATGGAGTTCTAGGCAGTTGCTATGGTGTTGCTAGGTGGTTGCTATGGAGTTCTAGGCCGTTGCTAGGGTGTTGCTAGGTGGTTGCTAGGGTGTTGCTAGGTGGTTGCTATGGAGTTCTAGGCGGTTGCTATGGTGTTGCTAGGTTGTTGCTATGGAGTTCTAGGCGGTTGCTAGGGTGTTGCTAGGTGGTTGCTATGGAGTTCTAGGTGGTTGCTAGGGTGTTGCTAGGTCGTTGCTATGGTGTTCCATGTGGTTGCTAGGGTGTTGCTAAGCAGTTGTTATGGTGTTCCAGATTGTTGCTAGGGTGTTGCTAGGTGGTTGCTATGGTGTTCCAGGTGGTTGCTAGGGTGTTGCTAGGTGGTTGCTAGGGTATTCTAAGTGGTTGCTAGGATGTTGCTAGGTGGTTGCTATGGAGTTATAGGCGGTTGCTAGGGTGTTGCTAGGCAGTTGTTATGGTGTTCCAGGTGGTTGCTAGGGTGTTGCTAGGTCATTGCTATGGTGTTCCAGGTGGTTGCTAGGGTGTTGCTAGGCAGTTGTTATGGTGTTCCAGATTGTTGCTAAGGTGTTGCTAGGTGGTTGCTATTGGGTTCCAGGTGGTTGCTAGGGTGTTGCTAGGTGGTTGCTATGGTGTTCTAGGTGGTTGCTATGGTGTTGCTAGGTGGTTGCTATGGCGTTATAGCCGGTTGCTAGGGTGTTGCCAGGCATTTGCTATGGTGTTCCAGGTGGTTGCTAGTGTGTTGTTAGGTGGTTGCTATGGAGTTCAAGGCGGTTGCTGGGGTGTTCTAGGTGGTTGCTAGGGTGTTGCTAGGGGGTTGCTATGGAGTTTTAGGCGGTTGCTAGGTCTTTACTGAGTCCAATGACGCGACCCATAGTTCTTCATGACAAACGGTTCAAAAGTTATGAAATATCAAACATCGGCCAATCAGGAAAGGGGGCAAGGCTGATCTCCACCAATGGACAAAGGACTCTCTACTATGTCCAATGAGGCATTGCACAATTTGTGGGAAATTTTTCCCCATAGAGATGAATGGCAGAATGTTCAAATCTAGAGAGAGGCCAGAGTACTGCTGCTAGAAGACAGGGCATTGTGACATCACAAAGGTGAGAAGACAGAGCATTGTGACATCACAAGGGTGAACATTCCGCCATTCATTCCCTATGGGGAAAAATTGCCCACAAAAATTCAAATTTTTCAAAAACCGTACAACCAATCTTTCCAAAAAGTAATAGCACACCATTCCCGATCAAGCCGCTCGATTTGACATATTGCACGTGTATGTGGTGCGAAAACTCTGGGAGGAGTAGCGGTCCAAAAAACAGGCGGAAAGAATAATAATAATAATATGTGCAATAATAATAGTGTGTTTGCCTAAGGCAACCACACTAACTAGACAATTCCTGCAGAAATTGTGATGTGTGGTTGCCGCCAACGCAAAGTCAACTTTGTGCTGAACGGAGTGAACAGTTTCTGTAGCATGAGCAGAGACAGAGTATGCTATACATGCTATAACATCACGGCAACGAGTTCATTTGCAACACACATATTCAGAGCTAAATTAACCCTTCATCAATACTTGAGATCAGCGATTTACTCACGGTATGCTGTGACGAGTGACGGCGAATCATAAAGCTAGCTGGCCACTTCAGAGGGTCTTGGAAAAACGTTATATCTGCACTGCACAACCGCTCCATTTTAAAAAGCAAGACAGGGCTAGGGAGATTAATGTGATTGATTTATGGTTTTACGTTAAGTTCAGCTCATGTTTACAATTCAAATAAAAACATTTAACTATGCTGCAATTCAGAGTTTAATCTGTTACCTTAGATACGAACTCATAGACACAGGATAGCCTACTACGTGTTAGCTGACCAAATTTCTGGAGTTAGACCGGACCTGAAGCTGCTGCACACGTGCTGTTGACGGCGTTGTTCCAGTTTTCAGTACAGTCTGGCTTGTTTGAAAATTCGTTTATTCAGTAGCTGAGAGCATAAGCTTTCTAACCAGGTATAACAGCACGTCTATTTTTGTTTTTTTAATATCGTTTTTTTAGGTCAACCGAAAGCTATGCCATCATGTCATAGAACGTATTCGCTCTTTGTTAGCACTAGCATGCAAATACGCAAAGTCTGGCTTGTTTGAAAATTCGTTATTCAGTAGCTGAGAGC
>NW_026985798.1:0-11038 GCF_018555375.3 Anguilla rostrata | reverse complement strand
GAAAAGCTGGCTGACCTCCACAGAGAAGTCCTGTGATATTGTGGCCTCAGCTCTCCAGTCACCAAACTCACCCCTGAGAGATCTGGACCTCAGCTACAATGACCTGGGAGATTCAGGAGTGGAGCTGCTCTGTGCTGGACTGATGAGTCCAAACTGTAAACTGCAGAGACTGGGGTGAGTAATGCTGTGTACTGTGAGACAGTAACTAAATAGAATTACTGATTATGGAAATGTAAGGATTTGAATTTTGTCACAGGGAAGACTAATTTCTTGACTCCATTCATTTTCAGAGCCTGTAACCTGAATGTTTGTGTGAATATGAGTTTGCATATAAGATTATTGACTGGGATGTGCTATGAAATAATGGGCAGCTTGAACCTGTATCCTGGAGAGAGAGACTAGCTACTGCTGCCAGGCATTCACTTAAGTGTTCTCTGACATTAAGATCTTCAATCCTGGGAGGTAAATGTCCTGCTTATTCAGGAATCTAAAACCAACAACTATCCCTGGGATTAAGCTAATTAAGATTTACCCCATTTGGGTAGCGAGACTATATAAATATCACAAGACATGACTTCTGTATTATTCTATTAAATTACATTTGACTGACCCTAGCAGCTATCCATGAAGAGCTGCATATCCTGCTAGTGAATCCAACAATATGCCCAGTGAGTACCTCAGTAAGGGTGTTACCCCAAAACTTTAAGTTACTGTCGCTACCCCAGTTCTCCGAAACACAGAGTAGAGCGATCCACGTATGGGGAATGACATCCGGTCATCCAATTGCACCAAGTGTGGCTTTGACAGCCAGTAGGGCATTCAATGCTACAGGAGACTACTGCCCTCCTGGAAGAACATATAGGACACTGTAGCGCTACTACTCCTCAGTGAACATATTCACTTCTCATGCGCGGCAAGCAAGGCAGTCTTGGTGGATCTCTCCACCGGGGTTACAACAGTAACCTAAAGTTCTCTTTCATCATCTCGTGTTTGAGATCCACCTATGGGGAGATATGGACAACTCCCAGATTGCCTTATGCTCACAGCTGAGATACTGTCAGGCCAGCAAATGATGCCTCCTCCCCTGAGGGGAGGGTGGTGTCTGGCACATCCCGTGTAGGGAAGTACTAAACACATTCCACTGCCCAAAGCTATAGCCAGGTCCCGGGAACAATGTGAAGTACTAAAACCCATAGCAGATGAGGGGAGATGTGTGCGCCTCACACAGAGCTCACCCCCAGAACTGAGTGGGCTACCGGCCTCCTGGTGACGTTCAGGTGGTAGAACCTTGCAAAAGTATCTGGAGAAACCCAGGCTGCAGCTGAATAAATTTCCTGTAAGGAGGCCCCATGGAATAGGGCCCACAATGCAGCCATACCCCTCGTAGCATGAGCCCTCAGGCCCAAAGGGGTGTTATCCACAAGCCAATGGGACAGCCGCTGCTTAGAGATACTTTTCCTTTACAGGCAGGGGCCCAGGCCCTGGTCGCTCTTTCTAAAAGCCTTAGTCTTTGTCATATACGTGCGGAGAACACAGCATATGCAGCCTATGCTCCTCGTCAGAGGAGAAAGGTGGTGGGTGAAAAGCGGCAAGCTCCAACATCTCACATGTGAAAGGAGGGAAGCTTTTAGGCATAAAGGCTGGATTGAGCTTAAGAAAAAGCCTGTGCATCTTAGGGGAGAATATTGTGCACGAGAGATGCACTGAGAGCACATGGAGGTCACTGACTCACTTAGCTGAGGCTAGTGCAAGCAGCAGCGCTGTCTGGAGAGACAACAATTTTAAATCTATCTCGTGTATAGGCTCTAATGGCCTTAGAGACAGAGCCTCTAGCTCCAGTGATAAATCCCAAGGGGAAATGAGCTTTTTAGCAACAGGCAGAGAACAGTGAGCCCCCTTCATGAACCTGTGAATGAGGGGGTGCTGTCCCACTGCATGGTCTTTCAACCCAACATGACAAGCAGTGATAGCTGCCAGGTAGATCTTATTGGTAGTAAAGGATTTCTCTTTATCCATAAGATTCTGTGAAAAGCACAGCACGTCAGAAACAGAGCACTGGTAAGGCACTGACTGACGAGAGGCACACCATCTTTCAAACACCTGACACTTATAGTCATGAAGTGACCTGGTAGAGGGCGCTCTCGTGCTCTGGATGGTTGCAGCCACGCGAGGGGGAAGCCCTAATGCGTTGAGGTTATGCCTCTCACGGGCCAAGCCCATAGAGCTACTCGCTCGGGGCAGGGGTGGTGTATTTCCCCGTTCACCTGAGACAGGAGGTCTGTGCGTAGCAGGAGCACGCATGGCTGTACATAAAGGAGAGGGATAATCACTGCAGTAACATTTCCACAATCTGGGGATGGAGACACCATTCCCCGTACAGTGGGTTTCCCCTTGACAGCAGATCAGCGCTCGTGTTCAGAATTCCTGGAACATCAATCAATCAATCAATCAAATTTTACCTCGCCCTGTTCTCTATCTAGCCACATACAAACAATTACTACGTATGTACGTTCTGCAACTCCCCATTAAAACATTACATTTAAAATCATGACTCACTCATAATTATAACTACTACTGAACATGACAACAGCACATCAGTGCAATAGATTACACATGTTACTTAACCCTCCACTTCAACAACTAATGTTTTATACAGACGGTTATATATACCGTTCGATAAGGAAACTAAGCGCGTTCATGGTCACTTAATTTACTTCGCAATATAGTCTGTGATCATGTCAACCTTCACCTACATGCCCATTCTGCTAAAAACATATTGTTTCAACTACGCAATTTCATAATTTCTCCTAATTTATCTCACACTGTTGTTATTTTCTCATGTGCAAAGCCTGCTGGGACATATGCGTCTGCTCCTATTCTCCACTATCATGTTTTCCGGTTCTAGCTTAGCAAAACAGTGAAGAGGATTCCTACCTGCAGATAAGCCTATCAAAATGCCTTTAAACCTTACAAACACTAAAAGTGCATCGCCACGAAATAACAGACAAAGGAGCAGGACAGAAGGCTTCAAAAGTTGCGACCTAGGGAGCTCTAATTTTACGAGCTTGCTGATTGTTTTGTCAATCAAGGCTCGTTGGATGGCCGTGAGTACATACACTGGCCATATTTCACCTGCGTTTCTCATGCGTTTACGCTTACGCCACCGCACCCTTTGTCGCAGCCACTGTTTTACATATATAGCAAACCGAAACTGCTAAACTGTACACGCTCATCAGACTGTACAACTTCACACAAGGATAGCCATAATCCACAACTGTTTCTTACAGGGTCACTTCGCATTTCTCACTCTCATAATAAAACGCTTTGCAAAAAGAAATTATATCCCATAAAAAAAACAATCAATCTTGACTTTGAGAAAGCCATCCACACATATGTTTGGCCTGTCCATGTACTGAATGCTTATACACACAGGGCCAAGTGACTTGAAAGAATTGAGGAAATATGGTAGCATTGCTTTGTAATACATCTTATTTCATTTCGGTGAGGCAAGATAGCCTATATTGTTTGTAGTACCGTAACTTGGCGTCATTTGGATATCAGTACTTTTAATGGCAGGCCTGGATTTTGGCAGTCTGAATGAATGAGTTATAGACGGTGTATGTCTTGTATGTGTGAGTAACTTAGCATTTTTGTACGTTGAAAACGTGTTTTTCATGAGATTTTATTTACAAGACATGGCAAGATGGACTGGACACTATGCTATAAGTGAGGAAAGGACATGCACTTGAAGAGTTTGTAAGATAAAGAAATGGAACACAAAGAAATTGTGATGCATACCAAAAATGCTTTTTATGAAAGGACTTTGGATAATGAAGTAAATAGTTTGAGCTTCCCTTAAATGCTATCCAGAGAACATCTCCCACAATCCACACTAGTTTACATTTGACTAAATGAAGTCTGACCTGGCCAAAACTCTAGTACCTACCGCCATCCCCAGGGGACCCCTACAGGGACAGGGGTGCTGAATGGTAATTTTACTGACAGTAAATAAGGGGCATTGTACTGCTGGTGTGCCCTAATGATTGAATACATCATTCCTGTATGTGTTGCATGTCTTCCTGCAAGGGTTTACAGTGATGGTCCTTCTAAGGACTGTTTTATACTTCTGTGTAGTCTGCATAGTTTGCATGATTTGCATTGTGTGTGTCATTTGCAAACGGGCAGAGAATTTATATGGCATGTTGTACAGGTACAGGATGTGATTTTCCACCCACTTACAGATACCTTCAATTCCATATCTTTCATATCCTTTAAACTTTTATCACGTCCACACTTTATGCTACGGGAACGAGGCACAGATGAGGCAGACAGTGCTGGCAACATGCCTGTAGAGGACTTTTATTTTGACAGCGGTATCACAATGAATGAAGACAGGGGAAAAGTGAAACACAAGACGAGATCAGGCTACTCAAATGTTGGGGAAAGCAAAAGTGCTAGGGAAGTGCAGACGGGTCCAAAATTCAGGCCATGAGGAGGGGCACATCCGAGTCTGCCACAAAAAAAAAAAAATGAGAATCAGAGACTCTGTTAGTCACTCATTGAGGGGAAAGCCAGCACACCCCTGGAGTGAGACCATGAGGCCTATATAGGGCCAGCAGCTACTCAGGCAAAGGGGAAAGTGGTGTGGAAAAAGCACTGGTATGCTGCCGGTGGCCTGACTGTATCTCAGGTCCAGGTCTGAGTGCGGAGTGGAGGTGCTGAAACTCAGCCCTGTCCCTCCGGTACTGTCCATGGTGCTGCAGGCTGGCCGGTGAGAGACAGGTGAAGTGGAGCAGAGTGGCAGCTGATGGCAGGGAGGGGCGGGGCTCCAGAGGCCCACACCACAATACATATATATGAGCATGTGCATTACTTCCTGTTACAGTGTATCTGCCTTTAGCTGCATGTTAGTTTGCAGTGCTGTGGAAGTTTGTCACAAAAAATGTTTGTTTCCTTTTACATCTTTACGTTTGGTGGTGGCCAAACATCCTACAGCACTGAAAACTAACTTGCTGTCCACTCTGAAAGATGGCAGCTGCACGTCTACTATGGGATGGGAGGGTTAAGCCCAGAGAAAAGATCATAGGAAAGGTAGATGAGCCCTTTGCCCCAATTCAGAGAACTTACAATATAAGAAATGGGGACATTTGGGTCAGAATTACATCTGTAGAACTGTCAGAGTTGAGTCCAGCTGGGTGTTTAATTTTGAGGTCCAAAATACTGCAGTTGGAGAGTGTAGCACAGACATCTTCCTCAGAGCATCATCAACTTTAAAATACTCAATTTCACTCTTCATTACTGAACACTGTCATTGGCACATTTCCCATATTAGATACATGCTTCATGTATACCTAATATAATAATACTATAATATATGAACTCTTCTTTGCAGACTGAACAACTGTAAACTCACACAGAAGTGCTGTAATATTGTGGCCTCAGCTCTCCAGTCATCAAACTCACCCCTGAGAGATCTGGACCTCAGCAACAATAACCTGGGAGATTCAGGAGTGGAGCTGCTCTGTGCTGGATTGAGGAGTCCAAACTGTAAACTACAGAGACTGGGGTGAGTAGTGCTGTGTATTGTGTGATCTTAACTAAATAGCGTTTGTGATTATGGTTCTATTCAGTGAAATATTAAAACGCTCTTTCTCTCTCAGTTTACTCCTGTCCACCAGCATTCTTTCTTTTCCCATATATACCTTACTCCTCTATCACAACAAGCAAATAAAAGCAGGATAAAACCTTTTGAGGGTTGCCAGGTTTGTGGTTCCTGAGCAAAATGTAAGGTTTCAGTGGAGTCTGTAGTATCAGGTCACAGGTGATGACTGGATGCTGAGTGTCTGATTGACATGGTAAAAGATTGACCACCTGCATAGTAAAATGTTTCAGGTCTGTCACACATTGCAGTTTTCATCCATCGCTATTATTCACTACCTGCTATGAACTCTAATGAAATCCATGTATTTACCCCACTCTTTCATACGCTGACCTTTTGATGAAGGTGAGTTTTACTCCTTCATCACACACCTGTGTGTGCTACAGGATTGTGGTGTTTCTGAAAGGATTGTGAATAAAATGGTATTTTATTCTGCTGGTAAAGCCAAGCATTAACTATTGGCCGGCGGGGTATGTGTGTACATCTTGGTGGGAGAGTGTCCATCTGATAAACATGTGAGCTGCTGTTTAGATGCAGTGTTGCATCATTTAGTTTAGTCAGTCTTCTGTGGTCCCAGTCCCAAGTCATAGGCTGGATATTATACCATTGTAAGCAGGCATGCTGTGTGGAATAGCCTGATTCAGAGTTCAATGTTCTGGCTCTAGCTCCTATCATCTAAAGGATAACATCATTTACAGGAGTATTTCTTAGATAAGTATTCTAATAACTCAAATGCCCCCACTTATTAAATTTTTTGTGCAGTTTATTTTACTCCACAAGGTATACCAAACATGTTAATAAGGGGTTTTAAAAGAAAAAAATGATTTAATACATCAGGCTTTTATTATCATTATTAATATAATTGTTAAAATAATAATTAAATGCAACGCAATAATTAGCCTGTTATATTTGCAAAAGTGTGCGAGAATAAAATGAATGGATGGATTATTGGGCAAGGACACGTAGAAAATAGGTGCAATGTGTGGAATTTTCAAAAGACACCATGTTTTTAAAGATCTAGTGTTTACCAGCAGTAAAAGTTAGTGGCAATAATCAGTTGTGGTGTTCTCATACAGCCACTATATGGCGCTGCACTGTAATTCCAGTTGATGCCATAGTTGCATTGCTGGGAGATCGTTCCAGCCAGATGAACTGAAGTGTAGCACAGCTCGTACACGGCTCCGGCACAGCTTCAGCTGTTAGCAAGTACAATATCGCAGGTCTGACCAATGATATCATTACTGTTTAGATAAAACCTTCATGTTATTTTATATACTGGTGTATATATTAAAGTTGTCTGTGACAGTAAGCTGCTTAGTTCTTCACTGGCTCCACTAGCTAGATTGATTCATGAAGTAACGTTAAGGTAGGTTGGGCTGGCTAGCTAGCTAACTCGTGCCTGTGAGTCAAAGCTAGTTACAACAATTGTCAACTTGAGGGTCATGTTGTTTGAAGAAAATGATAAACGAATGATTTTTGCAAAGTGCTAATAGATTATTATCAGATAATTGTTTTATGTAACTGTGTAGTTCTAGATTTATTTTAAAGAATAACTATCTGAGGTAACGGTAAACGGCTCAGACCGAGCTGTCATCGCCATGGTAACCAGCCAACCCTCCTAACGGCCACATTTTAAAGTGTTGTCAATGTTACCGTCACGTTAAATAAGAATTCACAATTTTGTATTGAACGTGGTTTCATTTCACCGTTGTGAAAATTTTAAAATGAATGTCAAAAACACTGAATTAGTTAACCCTAAATTGTTTGATAACTTGATGGTTACAAGATTAGGAAGAAAATATTATCATGATAACAGTTGACGTATTCAGCTAATGGGTTTCACGTGTACATTAATAGTTATATTTATTTATCTACTTTATTTATCTGTGAATAATATTGAACGTTTTTAAAACGTATAGAAGTTTATGGACCGAAGAACATATCAGGTCAGGTAAAGTGCACCACGAAAATGCTGTTTCTTGTGTTTGCAGATTAAATGAATATGTTTTCAAGTCAGATAAGTTCATCATATGGAAAGGGTTTGGCAATGAATTCCTTGCAGTAGACTCCCAGCCTTGAGGTTTCATTATTTTTGTCAGTTAATAGAGCCCAGTTATTGCCTTAGACTTTTGTGTATTAGTCAGAATACTTAGTGAACTTAATTTACACACCCCCCTCCCTGTTTCTGTGTGTACATCCCCAGATAGCAAGTGACTCTGGGCCGGATTCTGGCCCGAAGTCAGCACTGCCGGGCCGGACTCGGCGCAGATCCGGCCCGGAGTCGCTGGCTATCTGGGTCTCAGGAATGCGTAGGTACATATATATATCAAGTGCCACGGTGCACAGTGTCACAGCTGTGAATTTGTGTGTGTGTGTGTGTGTGTGTGTGTGTGTGTGTGTGGTTTCTCCACAGGCTGGGTTGGTGTAATCTCACAGAGGGCTGCTGTGATGTTCTGGCCTCAGTCCTGCGTTCTCCTGACTCAGAGCTGAGAGATCTGGAGCTCAGAGACAACGAGCTGCAGGATTCAGGAGTGAGAGCGCTCTCTGCTGGACTGGAGGACCCATACTGTAATCTGCAGAGACTGGGGTGAGTGCAAACACACACCCCTTCAATCCAAAGGGCTACAATGTGACTAAATACAACACTGATGTCAATGTTTCTAATGTGAAAACAGACACTTCACAGAACTGAAACAGCATGTTCCTCTTGGAAGAATAAGACTCTACACACGAATTAAGAAAATGAATTAGTCCTGTTTCCTGAACTGTAGTGGGCTGTAAACTCAAATGTGTTTGATAATGGCTCATTCTACATTCATTTTATTTTATATGTAGGTGTAGAAGGTGTGTAACACACTGCTATGTGTTTGACTCACTCAGCCCTGTTAGTTTATATTAATGTACTGTAAGGTGTGTAACACGCTAATATGTGTTTGACACACACAGCCCTGTTAGTTAATATTAATGTGTGTAAGGTGTGTAACACACTAATATGTGTTTGACACACACAGCCCTGTTAGTTTATATTTATGTGTTGTAAGGTGTGTAGCACACTGCTTTGTGTTTACACACACAGCCCTGTTAGTTTATTAGGTGTTACACATGATAGTGTTGACAACACAGCCCTGTAGTTGTATATAATGTGTGTAAGGTGTGTAACACACTAATATGTGTTTGACACACAGCCCTGTGAGTTTATATTTATGTGCTGTAAGGTGTGTAACACACTGCTATGTGTTTGACACACACAGCCCTGTTAGTTTATACTAATGTGCTGTAAGGTGTGTAGCACACTGATTTGTGTTTGACACACACAGCCATGTTAGTTTATATTAATGTGTGTAAGGTGTGTAACACACTGCTATGTGTCTGACACACACAGCCATGTTAGTTTATATTAATGTGTGTAAGGTGTGTAACACACTGCTATGTGTTTGACACATACAGCCCTGTTAGTTTATATTAATGTGTGTGAGGTGTGTTAGACACTGCTATGTGTTTGACACACACAGCCCTGTTAGTTTATATGAATGTGTGGAAGGTGTGTAACACACTGCTAGGTGTTTGACACACAGCCCTGTTAGTTTATATTAATGTGTGTAAGGTGTGTTTGTCCTTCTCTCTGCAGGCTGTCAGGCTGTAGAGTCACACAGAGAGGCTGTGATTCTCTGGCTTTAGCTCTATGTTCAAACCCCTCACACCTGAGAGAGCTGGACCTGAGATACAATCACCCAGGAGACCCAGGAGTAAAAGCGCTGTCTGCTGCTAAACTGGACACACTCAAACTGCTGTAAGTACAGAGAGTTTCCACACTGCACCTCACACACACACACACACACACACACACAATAGGGTTTGGAGGGCATGGAGGGCACTGTACAAACCAGCATTACCCAAGAGGGTTGGGGATCTACAGTGGAGGGTGCTGCACGGGATCACTGCGGTAAATAGTTTTATTTCTGTGATGAACCCGGCAGGATCCCACCATTGTCCATTCTGTATGGAGAGAGAAACTGTTTATCATTGTATTTATGGGTGGGCTAGACTTCAGCCTCTCTTTTCTTTTTTGGGAAGTTTATATATTTTACCCTTGGTTTCCCATACAATCAAAGACAGATAAGTGCCAGCTAATTTATTTCATTTCAGGGCTAAAATGGCAGTTTCTATAAGTGGGAAAAATATGATTGGTGGAGGGGACTGGCAAGATGTGGCTGTTGTAGTTTGGGGTTTGATCAGGGACACAGTGATGGTGGAGTTTCAGTATTACGAAGCAATGGAGAACCTGAGTGTGTGGCAGGTATGCCATCCCGCCAAGTTACGCCTTGGCGGGGACATGCCCCATACCTATACAGCACCAAGAGTTTGGCACTTTTCAGGGTTCCCCACAGACACAGATAACCACAACAGCCACAGGCACTCAGCCCGTAAAAACATTAAATTCTGTACTTTCTGACCCCATTTCAGCAGACAGATTTCATAAACAACTTCACATGTCCACACAATAAATTCCCAAACTAAGGGGATTTTGCGTTTTCTCCTTCTTCTTCTTCTCTTTCTTCTTCTTCTTCTCATTCTTATTTTTCCTGCCGCCTATTCCACTAACAACATGTCTCCCCATTGGACATTTTACCGACACCAGCCAAATCTTCACCTACACGACCCAATCAAAAACTTGCATACACATGCAAAATACCCATACTTTTTTACTCTGAAACATTTCCAGTTTAACCCTCTGGGGTCTAAGGGTAAAATGAGGCACACTGGTGATTGTGCCATGCTCTGACATTGTAAATTTCATCAACTTTATATGCAGTGATCCAAAGGTTCAATGTTTCAGCACAAACTCAGCTAACAATGCAGCAGTAGTAGGTTAATCATGTGATTGCAATTGCTCTAAAGCATGTAATGAAAGTAGTTGAACTCAAGATGTAAAAAACACACTAAACAATTGTGACTAAGGTTTTTGGTCACTGAAATGTGTTCATCAAGGTCTTGGGTATCAAAAGATGACTAAATATTTTAGCAAATCCAAATGAGAAATATAAAATAAATTGCTAAAGGTTAGTGTTGTGACTACTATTTTTCAACACCAGGTGAGAATGGGAGGGCAAATGGCCTTTCTGTAATGAATATGCATTGGGTAGGACGACCTGCCAGCTAAGTAGGCTATTCACACCTGGCCGCATGCCTCCCCACCACTAAGACAAAGACTCAGTGAGCCATTTAGAAGACAGAAAAAAAGACATCTTTTGATTTTCAGAACATTTATTGAAGCAAACTATACGCATGGAAGATGAGATGAGACTGGTGTACTCTTGCAACGCTTGCGTGGCCTCTTAGCTAGTGGTGAACTAGGCTGTGTTTCCTGATCAGCATCTC
>NW_026985797.1:0-11598 GCF_018555375.3 Anguilla rostrata | reverse complement strand
CCCTCCGCCTGTTCCCTTCTCCCCGTCTCGCGGGCGGCTCCGACCATGGTCCACCTGTGCGAAGCCAGAAGATGCAGGCATCCCATTTCGTAATAATTTCATTATGGCGTGTGCTATTTACAGCTGCAGTAGACGACCATAACATAATCATCCTCTGAAGTTTTTCGGTAGGCGAGTCATTTTTACTATTTCCTTTAGCCTACTTAACCAAATAATGAGTTGGCAGAAAGCGTAATCACCTTGCTATATTTCGGTAGTCCAGTAGCCTATGCTGAAACTTCGCAACTTCGGCTACCAAGCTATTTGACTAGCTAGCTAACCCTAACCGACAAATATTCAATCTGTCAAACGTGTTTGACGGCTTGTCAGTCATGTACATTCCTTAAATGTCTACCTGGGCCATGCTTCACGCATGTGACAAAGCTACTATAATCCCGATTTCGAGATAAACACTGCAAAAGTTTCACGAAGCGAATTAAGAGTTTTAAGGTTTATTTGCTGAATAACATACAACACACGATGAAATCACACACACAAAATTTAACGAAATTAACCATCTTTGTAAGACAGGCATTTAGAAAAGAACATGTTTTTTAACATTTAAAAGACCGACCAGATAATTTAAGACAGTGGTTCTCAGAATCGGTCCTGGGGGCTCCTTGCGTATATTGGCTTTTCTCCATTGGTTTCGATAAATTTACGGCGATGGAGTATCTAGTAACAGTTACTGGCTCAGTAACTGACTGTGGCGAAAACCTACGACGATAACTTGCTCGGTTAACAGCAGGTCTACCAGACAGTTATATGAAAATTAGCCTAGTCAAATCACCAGTAGCCTACACATCTCTGATTGATTGACCATCAGTGTAGTCGATGTTCTTCCCCTGTGGTTCATACTGTTAATGCGTGAGCTAACCAGAGACTGTAAAAAATATGGACACAGCTACTGTGACGTCACCCATTGACTCTCCATGGGTCTCTAAAACACGTTTTGAAGTTCAATGGCGGGCGCGGCCATGTTGTCGATTTGGAGCCAAAACCATAGAGTTAAGCGGCTCTGTGATTTTACAATGTGATTGACAGTTCGGTGCGGAAAAGCCCATCAACCTGAACGAACGATTGCAGAACGAACTTGAGGCTAGCTGACTGTCTGCCGTTATGTTTTAAAATATATTATCAGAGGTTTACGGAGTTTAATTTCTATCCGTGACTGTACTGTGTCATGTAATCACGTTATATGTATGACATTAAAAATACAATTATGTTCAGTTATCTTCAATTTGTTTCTCAGCAAAACGAATATGCTTAGCTAGCATATCAGCTTGCCAGACAACCCAAGACTATATCTGACAGCAATGTTTGGTACTTAACTAGCCGTGACTTTGCTCTATCGAGCTACTTACAAGCGCCATTGATTGCAACTTTCTGCTTGGACAATAGGCTACTTGAATATACACTGAACAAAAATATAAATGCAACGCTTATCAATTTAGAAGACTTTGAGTTCAAAGGTAATAAACGTAAATCAGTCAACTGAAATAGATTCATTAAGCACGTATCTATTGATTTCATGTGATTGGGAATACAGATATGCATTTGTTAGTCACACATACCCCCAAAAAAAGAAGATACCATGAAATGAACAGAATACCAATCAGTATGTTGTGTGACCACCATTTGTCAAATTGTTGATTGTAGCCTGTGGAATATTTGCCCACTCCTCTTCAATAGCTGTATGAAGTTGTTGGATATTGGTGGGAACTGGAACAGACTGTCATATATGCTGGTCCAGAGCATCCCAAACATGCTCAATAGTTAACATGTCTGGTGAGTATACAGGCCATGGAAGAACTGGGACATTTTCAGCTTTGAGGAATTGTGTACAGATCCTTGCAACATGGGGCCGTGCATTGTCATGCTGAAACATGAGGTGATGACGGTAGATAAATGGCACAGCAATGGGCCTCAGGATCTCATCAAGATATCTCTGCATTCAAATTGCCATGGATAAAATGCACTTGTGTTCTGTGCCCATAGGATATGCCTGCCCATACCAACACCCCACCACCACCATGAGCCACTCTGTTCACAACGTTGACATCAGCAAACAGCTCACCCACCCGATGCCATACACGCTGCCTGCCATCTCCCCTGTACAGCTGAAACCGTGATTCATCTGTGAAGAGGACCGTTCTCCAGCATGCTAGTGGCTATCAAAGGTGAGCTCGTGCCCACTCACGTTGATTATGGCGCCTAACTGCAGACAAATCAAGACCCCGGTGAGGACGTTGAGCACGCAGATGTGCTTCCCTGAGGCGATTTCTGACAGTTTGTGCAGAAATTCAACAGTTGTGTAAACCAGCTGTTTCATCAGCTGTCCGTGTGGCTGGCCTCAGACGATCCCGCAGGTGAAGAAGTCGGATGTGGCGGTCCTGGGCTGGCGTGGTTACACGTGGTCTGCGGTTGTGAGGCCTGTTGGACGAACTTCGAAAATCTCTGAAACGACACTGGAGGCAGCTCTAAAGGACATTCCTGCAGTCAGCATGCCAATTGCATGATCTCTTATCTCTTGAGGCATCTGTGACAAAACACACACACACACACACACACACACACAAAAAGAACTAAACATTTTAGGGTGGCCTTTTATTGACCCCATCATAAGGAAGACCTGTGTAGTGACCATGGCTTTTAATCAGCATCTTGAAATGCCACACCTGTGCAGGAGATGGATTATCTTGATAAAGGTGAAATGCTAGCTAACAGTGATATAAACAAGTTTTTGGGCAAAATTTGAGAGAAATAAGATATTTGTGCACACAGAACAAATCTTTGAGGCATTATTTAAACGCATTAAAAATGGCTGCTAAAATAAGTGTTGCATCTATATTTTTGTTCAATGTATGTTTGTCATCTTCCACAAACTGATCAACTTTTGTAAAATTTACAAGTGCCACATTAAGAGCATGTTAAACATATATTAATTTGTATGCTTTCAACACGTAAATTGCACTAATATGCAGTTGTTGATATCAACCTCAATGATCAGAAGGCATTTTTTGATGCTATCTGTGCTGAATTGAAATTTATGCCACCAAGGTACACAGTCGGCAAAATAACTTTTGCATCAGATATGAACAGTTTTCCTTTCAGAACAAATACAATGTGCAAAACACAACTGTCTGCCCCTTCTGAGATCATAGATATGCAGTCAGCTGACATGACCAGCTCTTCTTTATATGAGCCAGCAGCCTTTGGCATGGTACTACTGCCATTTTCAAACGAGTATTTAAAAATGCACACAATTTAGCATTGTCAGCTTTTTCAGGAATATTTTTTATTCAAAAATGCATTAACCAAATCTCAGATATCTCTGCAGTTACCATGTGTGAATAAGCAAAATTGGTGGGCATATTAGACCTATACGGTGTCCGCGAGCTTCAGCTGCTCCATGCTCCATTTTGAAGAAGAAAAAAAACCCAAGGCTTTAATGAGTACCTTCGCGCCCATTGCTCAAAGACCCAAGTGCACATTTCGCTCCGTAGCCTGAACAAGGGTGCTGATGGCGCATAGTTGTGCATAGTCGTCATAAGGGTGGTGATGGTGCATAGTTGTGCATAGTTGTCATAAGGGTGGTGATCGTGCATAGTTGTGCATAGTTGTTATAAGGGTGGTGATGGTGCATAGTTGTGCATAGTTGTCATAGTTGTCATAAGGGTGGTGATGTTGCATAGTTGTGCATAGCCGTAATTATGTTTATGCTTTCTATAAAGTTCAGAAAGGCTTTTTCATGGGCATATTTAAGAAAGACGTTAATTATCATAAAATAGAATAATTGAAAATAGATCGTTCAAAGACATTTTTTGCTTATAGCCTTATCGTTTTTTTTTTTTTTTACATTATTGTCGATTGCAATATAAGTTCTGGTTTAAAAAAATGATCAATGGCAATGTTCTCTTTTTTGAACACATGCAGATAATGGAATCTATTATAAAGCTAACTTTCATTTTCATCCACGGACATGGAAACCCCCACACAACGGCATTTGTGGTAAATGAGCGTACAACTTTTTTTACACATAATATTTGCAAGCTAGTCCAAACGCGCGTACATCCCCATGATATCAAATAAAATAAAAACAGTTTGGATGACACACACATAGATATTGGAGGCTCATGTGAGAGGTGGGGAGTCTTGAAGTAGTGATGGATAATGCTGCCCCATCAATATCACTGCCCAGTGTGGTGAATGTTGCTGTTATCATTGAAGAGGAGGTAGTTATGGATAACATGGGGGACTTCTCCAACGCTTCGGGGCAAAAGGTAGCCCTGCCGAGCCCATAGGCTACCTCAGCCGAGATGTCAACATGCAGTCATTTACATGCTGTAAAACTGTCATTTATTGAAACATATATTTCAAAGTACATTTGTACAGTAAATGCAAAGAAGAAGAAAAAACAGTGACATAGGACCAACATCCCAAATAGTGTGTCAGTGGTTTCTTCATGAGCGTTGTTCAGACTTCTAAAGGAGGTGACTTCCTTTTTTGATACGTAGAATTAACAGATCTGTAAGACGACTGTTTAACTTCCGTTTAAACCGCCGTATTGGTTTTTTATGTAGGCTGAGGCATTTCTAGATTTTTCTTTTGGTTCCCTGAAGGCTTGTCTTGTGATTACAAATTGGGGATATTGCCTACAATTGAAATGGCACACCGTGGGTAATGAGCTTGAATCTCACGGACTGCTGAGGGTTTATTTTAGACGACAAGCAGACCCTCCGTGTGCTTTCAGAGAGGACTGTTCATGTAGTTTCTAAAAGAGTACAACGTTTAAAGGGCAAAAAGCCATCCACTGTACTAATGATCTATGTGGATGTAACGGGTCAGCTTGATCCTGATAGTCTGCTGTGACCAATAAGACCTGGAATATATCAGACTGACAGGCATGTGACCAATTAGAAAACGGAGAAGAAAAGGGAAGGGCAAAAAACAGATCTAATGGCTGAAATCCAAGTGACCAATCAAAGCAGGTACAAACAAAGAGGCGGCAGGACACGGGACGCAGATTCATTCATCTGATGCTCCTGAAAACAAGAAAAAAAAAAGCAGAAACATTTGTGAGACCTGCCGTTATTTTTATATGAATTAAGAAGTAACCAAGGACACTCTGACACATTGAAATATTTAGTCAATTTTAGGAGCAGAGCCCTGTCAGCAGGAGAGCAAGTCAAACATGGCGCCCAGTGGAATAAAAGCAGAGCCTCACCTGGGACTGAAACCTGTTATTTTAAGATCTAAATCTGCTTCACTAAATACAGCTTTTTCCACCTCATACCCATATTTTTTCACATTTTAGCCTTTTAGCAGGTGTTGTTATCCAGAGTGTGACTTACACAGCTTACACTCTTTTTACTTACAATCCTAGATATTTACTGAAGTAATGCAGGTCGAGTACTTTGCTGAGGGGTACAATGGCAGGACCACACCTGGGATTGATACCAGATCCGGTTCTGTTTGGGCGGCCCTGGACTGGGGAACCAGTCTACGGAGCATTTACACTAGCAGCCGACTCTGACTCAAACCTGGTGAGGGGGGCACAATGCGGGCCGTCCTGTTTCAGGATTTCATGCCAATTTCTGCTCTCATGTAATCAGCCCATTTGATTCCTTGAGATGATTTATTTATAAGGTTATGAAATATAGCTGCAGACTGCACATGTGTTCTTGCTGCAAGCATTTCACTGTGGCCTGATTTAAGAACGGAACCGGTGCCGGTGTATAACAGTGTTTTGAAAACCCAGGATACACTCCTGCCCTCCAGGAATTAAGTTGTGCCTCTCTGTTTCAGTAAAACATACTTTTCCATGGCTGCCCCATGGTGAATGTTACTGTGATTAGCTGACTGGTCATGACATGCTAATATCAATAACTGCCCACTGTAACATTGTTCTGTGCTCTATAGCGACTGAATGAGAAAGTGTTTGTGCTCATCCGCGAATGCTAAGGCATCCTCTCTGGCCACCCTCTCCCCTGAAAGGTAAAAACTGAGTGTTACCGGTGTGTTTCACTGTGAAAGCACCTTACAGTTCACTGTGATTGAGCCTCCTCAATATTTGAGGAGGAGAGTGTACAGATATCCAAAAAGGATCAATCAGACCAATCAATCATTCAATGAAATGCTTTTATATATGTTTCCTGAAGAAATGAAAAAAAAACAACAATAAAATGCTCAGGCATCAACAAAAATTGTTTTATGAAGTCTGAAAACATCAAGAGAAATAGGAAAAATATGTATCCTCCAGTATTCCGAACCAAAGTACAAATTACAGTTACTCTAACCTCAAGCGCATGCATACTACAGCAAGCCAAACCCAGCGACATACTACAGCAAGCCAAACCCAACAACATACTACAGTAACAGGCCCAAAGTACATTAAGTACAAGCCCAATACATTTTCAGGTTTGTCTCCAGGTGAAATGAAACCGGTAATTCTGAGTGGAGGCTTACAGGAGATGGGTCCAATGGTCAGGGGATTCTCAAGGGAGATAGAACGGGTCACCCTGGACCTGCATGCCTGTGAAGAGAAAAACAAAATTTAAGAAAATGTGCACACTGGTACTGTTAGGTCAAATTCTCTGTGCTAGTGGTTAATCTCTTCCCCTCTTCTCTTCACAATATGTAATGGTGGTGGTGTTGAACCCAATAACAGTGAAAGGCAGCCAGAGGCTTGGATTGAGATGCAAAAAATAATACAGCCTGAGTCAAATCAGGATATGAGCATACAGTAAACTTAGAGAGCTCAAAACAAAAAACGAAATACTCAAGTCTGTGAATAACGCTAAGAGAGCACCCAATCAGAAGCTAGCAAGGAGCAGCGGGCATGGCGGCTCAAGGCTGAGTGAGAAGCAAAACTAATTAGCTCTCGAATTGCCAAAAGGCAAACACATAATCAGAGTTCGTGATGATTATGTCGCCCTCTGGTGACCAAATGGAGGCAATGCAGCTTGAATCCTCACAAAATACAGGAGGAATACCATTTAGCCACTGCTAACATTTCATATTTTTCTCAGTGATGTAAGCAGCAAATTCCTTGTTGTAATTGCATTTTCTTTCTGTAATAGAAAGGTGACACCTCAGCTCCATGAGGAACTAGGGTTGCTAGATTTACAATTTGTCTAAACCGGACAACATGCGCAGGTGTAAGCTTAATTGCAAACAAGATGGGGAGCTGGGGCTGTTGGAATCAATGGCAGACCGGGGATGGGGAGGGGTGGTTTTGAGACACAAATTTTCTGCAGATTTTTTTCAATCAGTTATTCTGACTGGACATTATATTGTATGATCCGGGCCACAAACTGGACCTGTACAAACAATTTGAAAACCAGACATTCTAGTTGAAAACTGGGCACCTGGCAACCCAAAAAGGAACACAAAACTCACCTGGGAGCAGCCGGCCTGTGTGGGGTCGCACATGCTCAGACTACAGTGCAGGTAGATGTTGTCATAGTCACCAGAGAATAAGTTCACCAAGGCAGTGAAACAGCCGGGGAGAGAGGGTCTGCTGTCCTCCACCTTTACCAGGCGACTGTTGCTAGGACACCTGGCCGGAGGGGCATGAAGGTGGGAAAACGACATTTACAAAACACACACGTTTCCCTGTTAATTGTATTATTGCTTTCAATTATTTTATTATTGTTTCTGATTGTGTCTCGTTGTTCCCACCCTGTGCTGATTTGATTATTAATTGTGCCCTCCTGTGTCTTGTTGATTTTGAGTCTATTTAAGTCCTTTGTCTCCCTGACTCGGGTGCTGGTTCCTTGTGTTTCTGCCTGTGTTCCTGCTTGTGTGTGTTCCTCCTGCCCGTATATTGTCCTGCCTGTTTTCTGCCCTGCTCGTGTTCTGTACTGTCTTAAGTACTGTTCTTAAGTATCTTTTTGTGTTTGTGGTTTTGCCCCTCGTGGCCTTTTGTTTGTTCCCTGTATTTTTTATTAAGTGTTTCTTTTTACTCTGCACCTGGGTCCAACCCCTGAATCCCTGACAGTCTGTGAAGCATGCACACATTGCATGGTAAAGTCCTGAAATTAGCAATCCACAAGACCGTAGCCTGTGCCATATGCTGCAGACGTGGTCTGGGCAGGCGGGTGGCCAATGCATGTATTGTAGTGTGATTTACATGTTAATTAAAAATTTTAAATGTAGGCCTATTGTTAGCTTTATTCTTGGAACAGAATATGAATGAAATTTACAGATAATATTAGTTTAACTGTTAATGAGTAATTGCAAACTCCCTCACAGGCTGTTATTTCTATGATGATTTGATTCTGCTTTCTTGTTAATTTTATCTATTTATTTGTTTGATTCAGATATTGATAAAATTAACAAGAAAGCAGAATCAAATTGTCCTTAAAGAATTAATGAGTAATTTCAAACTCCCTCACATGCTGTTATTTCAATGATAATTTCAAGACAAAATAGATACGTCATTGCAATCAAGCTCAAAGATCAGTAAGCATTGTCTGAGGCCACCTGGGACTGAGTTCTAATTTAGCAACGCAACCAAGGCATACCGTCTTGGCAAGAATACCTCACAGATGGAGTTGAAATTCCTTTCAAAACAAATATTATGTGCAAAACATAACTGACTGATTCATCTTATGACTTATGATGTGACTTGTCAGCTGACAAGGTCAGATTTTCTTTGTGAAAGTCACATGAATGCACATACTTATGCCATTTAATATGTGGGCAGATTCTACATTCCATCCATGTCGCAATCCTTCCTCATAACCAATGAAGTAGGCAGTATGGGTGCGGTGTCCTGCCGCACCCAGATCAACAAGTAAGATTTCAAAATAAAGAACTGAGTGATGTAGGCTACAACATGTTACATGCTGTAGTCTACCAAAACTAACTTTAATAAATTTAAACGGACATACGGTAACCCTGTTTTATTTGTAATGCAAATTTCGAAATGAGCGAAAATGCTACATTTCTCCAAGGGCACAGTGACAGCTCATCCAGTGAGTTACAGATGAAAATCCAAATAACATCCCAGAAGAACATCCAAATATCTACATGCCTCTCTAGCCTCAGCTAAGGTCAGTATTCATGATGCCTGAATAAGAAAGAGTGCTATATTTGAATAATTAGACAGAACACTGGTTGCACGCTACTCAGTCTTGCTTTTATTGTTGTAGTAAACACCTCCCAACGCCATGCCCATTAAGCAGATGCCATGTAATTACAACATTCAACAATCACTAACAATATCCAACATTACGGGGAAAGCTTAGCGCATTAGAATAATATTGAATAATAAAATTATATAACTGAACAAAGCATCTTATGAACTGATACAAGAAGAGAGAGTTAATTTTATAATTAATGGGAAAGCAGCAAGGCGCAAACCCCTGCTAACCAAAAGAAACATCATCTCACATTTTCATAAAAATTCTTATGTAGAATGTCTAAAAGTTTAGTCATCTGTCCTCGAGCTGAAGCAGAAGCGTAATTGGGTTATGCAGCAAGTCAGTTAGCCACAAACACAAAACAAGTCCACTTCTGTATGGCTGAAAACAAACAAAGTTGAAGTTTTGTAGTCAAATTCCTGACTTGAACCCAACAGAGATGCTGTGGTAGCACCTCACGCAAGCAATTTTTCCAAACAAGGCACATAAAGGTCAATTGAGTTTTTCTAACTTTGTGCAAGGGGGTTTCCATTTGGATGAAGCCAAAGCAAGTTTCTTTGAAATAGAACAGTACATAAATAGGTGAGGATTGGCCAGATTTGTTATCTGTACAAACAGGGTTTAAAATGAACTTTCATTTTCTCTTAATCCAGATGGAAATTTTCATGCACACGCAGATACGCACACGCACAATCACACTTGTTGAGAGACGTTGCTCACTAGTGCCACTGTGGCTGGCTCCAGTATAGGTGTTTCAGCCACCCATTTCAATGTTAATGTTAACAAATACGCTCAAAATACAAAGTCAATCTTTTTTTTTTTACCATGAATCAGGAACAGTTTGTGTCATTGACGGGTCACTGTATTTAATGCAATTAGTGGACAACCGGACTTGCCATATAAGAGGAAACTGAAATTCCTGGGCTTCAAAACATGTTTCACCAAGCCCATGGAGAAACAATGGATGAGGCAACAGTGACTTTGTCCATATTTTATCTAAAGTCTATGATGGTACAGGCTGGTAGGCTTGCAAGAAGACTGCAGTGAACTAGAAGGGAGATTATGATGGCCTGGACAAGTATTTGGGTAGAATCCTCCTAATGTCATGTAGGACGAACCTGTAGGCTCGTCATTTAATCCATTTGCCAAGTCTCTGTGATGCTCACTTTTGGAGTGATAGGTTTGAACAATTAAGTTGCTTTCTGTGTCTTAACTTCATTCTTAATACACAGTCTCACACTCTGTAACTGCTTCCCATTGTTAGAGACAAATGGCCACAAATAGAGTTCAATCACTGCTTGTAAGGATATACAATAGCCACAGATCAAAGGGGTGTCACCGGCAGCAGACTTTGGGTGTCTCCGGGAAGTCTGGTGCAATCTATATTCTTCTCTGGGGACATTCACACTAGGCAATCACCACACCTCTCAACAGAATGCTTAAAGCCTCACGTGTGGCTGGGGGTGCAGTTCCATTTTTTGGCCTCCCGGCCTGATTATTACCTCATTGGTGCACCTGTTTCCAATTATTCCTCCCTATGCTGTGATTCCTGCCACCTGCGTCGTGCAAGGCTATTTAAGACGCTGTCTGACTTTCAGTCCTTGCTTCAGTGTCAACTTATGTTTTCATTGAGCTGGTAAGGTATTTCCGAGCCTGTTCATTACACCTCCTGTTCTCGCTTCTCAAGAAGCGTTCCCCCCTTAGAAGGTTTGTATTTCGGTCTGTGTTTCTGGGCTTCATGCCGGCAGACTGTTAGGGCTTTACCTTTTCGTTTTCCTAAGCTGCGTCTTGTCAAACGAGTCACTAGTTTTAAAAAAATTAGCATTCCGTTTGGCGGTCACATGGAATGGAGTCGTTTCTTTTTAGTGGATTCCCCAGCTTATCCCTTGGTCTTGGGCCATTCCCGGTTGCTTGAGCACAAACCGCACGTCGATTGAGGCAATAATTCGAACCCTATCTTACAGTGGGGTCCCCACTGATTCTGCCTTTTCTGTTTCTGTTTCTTCTTTTCTGGGCCGCCAGATGGCGGCACTTTAGGTTGTATTTCAGTTTGCTCCCTCTTTAGTTACCCCTGTGTTAATTGTATTGTTTTCAATTATTCAATGATTGTTTCTGTTTGTCTTGTTATCCCCTCCCTCTTAGGTTTGATTGTTCTTTGAGTTCACCTGTGTCGTATTTCCCTGTCTATTTAAATTCTCTGCTTCCCTGACTCGGGTGCTGGTTCCTTGTGTTTCTGCTTGTGAGTTTCCGCCTGTGTGTGTTCTGTTACTGTGTTCTGCCCTGCCCGAGTTCTGTTCTGTGTTTTAGATTTTGTGAAGTTTGGCTGTTTCTTTTCTGAGGAAGTTTGAGTTTTCTTTGTTTTGCCCCTCGTGACCCCTTTGTTTGTTCCCGAGGTTTTTTGTTTTGTTTT
>NW_026985796.1:0-11583 GCF_018555375.3 Anguilla rostrata | reverse complement strand
AAGGTAACACTCTGCCATGTGTTTAATACACACAGCCCTGTTAGTTTATATTAATGTGTGTACGGTGTGTAACACACTACTATGTGTTTGACACACACAGCCCTGTTAGTTTATATTAATGTGTTTAAGGTGTGTTTGTCCTTCTCTCTGCAGGCTGTCAGGCTGTAGAGTCACACAGCGAGGCTGTGATTCTCTGGCTTCAGCTCTATTTTCAAACCCCTCACACCTGAGAGAGCTGGACCTGAGATACAATCACCTAGGAGACTCAGGAGTAAAAGCGCTGTCTGCTGCTAAACTGGACACACTCACACTGCTGTAAGTACAGAGAGTTTCCACACTGCACCTCACATACACACACACACACACACACACACACACAGAAGGGTTTGGGGGGGCATGGAGGGCACTGTACAAACCAGCATTACCTAGGAGGGTTGGGGATCTACAGTGGAGGGTGCTGCACAGGATCACTGCAGTAAATAGTTTTATTTCTGTGATGAACCCGGCAGGATCCCACCATTGTCCATTCTGTATGCGGAGAGAAACTGTTTATCATAGTTTTTCTGGGTGTGCCAGACTTCAGCCTCTCTTTTCTTTTTTGGGAAGTTCATTTATTTTATCCTTGGTTTCCCATACAATCAAAGACGGATAAGTGCCAGCTAATTTATTTCATTTCAGGGCTAAAATGGCAGTTTCTATAAGTGGGAAAAATATGATTGGTGGAGGGGACAGGCAAGATGTGGCTGTTGTAGTTTGGGGTTTGATCAGGGACACAGTGATGGTGGAGTTTCAGTATTACAAAGCAATGGAGAACCTGAGTGTGTTTCAGAGTGTGTGTGTTATAAGGGTGCTTTATGTTCAGTGGAGGGAGGGGAGCTATTTTTGCACACGGAATGGGGTGAAGGAATGGAATACATTTCCTTTGTGACAGATTTGTGTTTTTTTCTTTGTTTTCATTTATGTGATGTCATTGGCATGTTGAGAGTGGAAATAAAGGATTGTTAAAATTCAGAATTCTGTTCTGCTGTTCTTACAGTGTGGACCATGGAGGAGAGAACAGGACCAAACCAGGACCAAGGAAATGTGAGTGTGTATCGACACAGAACACTTTCCATAGATACACACTCTGTTGTGTGTGTGTGTGTGTGTGTAAGAGACTTCTCTCTTACTCACGTAAACACACATGTACACAAACACACACACAGGTACTATCACAGCTCTTTCTCTCACACACACATTAAGAGGTGAATATTAATGATAATTAATCTCATTAATGTCTCTGGTGTGCAGATGGCTGTCAGCTCACACTGGATCCAAACACAGCGCACAGAAAGGTGTCTCTGTCTGAGGGGAACAGGAAGGTGACACAGAGACCGTGGAGAGAGGAGCTGCCATATCCTGATCATCCAGAGAGATTTGAGCATGTGCCCCAGGTTGTGTGCAGAGAGAGTGTGTGTGAGCGCTGTTACTGGGAGGCTGAGTTCAGTGTGTCTATGTGGGTGGGGGGACGGGTTTCTATAGCAGTGACAGATAAAGGAATCAGCAGGAAAGGACCGGGTTCTGACTGTAGGTTTGGAGGGTTTAAAAACTCCTGGAGTCTGGATTGCATATTCAAATGCTCTGATAAACTCAGATACTCTGTCTTTCACAATAAGAACAAAACACACATACCTGCCCCCCCCTCCCCCTGCTGCAGAGCAGGAGTGTGTGATGATGCTGGTAGAGGAGCGTGTGTGGACAGGGTAGGGGTGTGTGTGGACCGTCCAGCCGGCACTCTGTCCTTCTACAGAGTCTCTGGCTCTGACACACTGACCCTCCTGCACAGATTCCACACACACTTCACTCAACACACACCCCTCTATGCTGGATTTAGAGTGGAGAACTCCTCAGTGTCCCTCTGTTAACTGGAGTAGAGACACACACACACACATTCACACACACACACACATGTGCACGCACACACAAACATGCACACACACACACACCCTCATGTACACGCACACACACACCACATTCATATGCCCACTCACACACCACACACACTCATATACACATACACACACACACACACTCAATCACACACTCACACACACACACACTCAACTACACATAGACACACACACACCCACACCTAAACACACACACATACTCTCACACACCCTTTCTCTCTCACACTCATGCACACGCACTCACAAATACACACACTAATGTACACTCATGCACACGTACTCACACACCTACGCACGCACACACTCGTGCACACACACACACACATACACACTCTCACACCCAATCACTCACACACCTAATCACACACATGCACACACACACCTACACACATGAACACACACAATCTCTCGCACACACAAACACACACATTCACCAGTTCACTCTCACACACACACACACACACGCATGCATACACACACACTCACTCTCTCATACTCAGTCACTCACACACACCCTCTCTCTCTCACGCACACACACACAAACTCATGCACTTACGCACACACACATACATGGGTGCAGAGACACAAACACGTGTCAACACACACATTCACATTCCCGTACGCATGCACACACATGCATAATCACACACACATTCTCTTACCCGTGTACACACACACTGATGTACACTCATGCTCACGCACTCACACACCCACACACGCACACACTCTTACACACACATACACACTCTCTCACACACATACCTACACATGGACACACACAATCTCTCGCACACACAAACACGCTCATTCACCAGTGCACTCTCACGCACACACACACACACATACATGGGTGCAGAGACACAAACACGTGTCAACACACACATTCACATTCCCGTACGCATGCACACACATGCATAATCACACACACATTCTCTTACCCGTGTACACACACACTGATGTACACTCATGCTCACGCACTCACACACCCACACACGCACACACTTACACACACATACACACTCTCTCACACACATACCTACACATGGACACACACAATCTCTCGCACACACAAACACGCTCATTCACCAGTGCACTCTCACGCACACACACACACACATACATGCGTGCAGAGACACAGACACGTGTCAACACACACACTCCTCAGTGTCCCTCTGCTAACTGGAGTAGAGGCACACACACATGCGTGCACACACAAACATGCACACACGTGCGCATATACACTCGATCGCATGCACAAACACACACACTCAATCACACACTCATACACATATAAACACGAACACTCATATACACACACACACTTATATATACATACACACACACTCAATCACACACTCGCACATATGTACACACACTCATATGCACCTAGACCCACACTCACACACCTACACACACTCGCACACCCAGTCACACACACACACCCTCTGTCTCACATACACTCCATCACACACACACATACTCTCACACACACCCTTTCTCTCTCAGTCATGCACACGCACTCACAAATACATACACTCATGGTTACTCATGCACACGCACTCACACACCTACACACGCACACTCTCTCACACCCAGTCACTCACACACACCTACACACGGACACACACAATCTCACACACACACACACAGACACGCGCATGCAAACATACACACGCTCATACCCGTATGCACACACACACACTCTTTGTCTCACTCACACACTCACATACAGTATACAGACACACATTCGCAAACGCACGCGCACACACACACATACACACTCATGCACTCACGCACAAACACAAACGTGTCAACACACACACACATTCTCATTCCCATAGGCACGACGTAGCAGGTTTTAGCAGTTTGTTAAGGTGGTCTGGGAGGATGGACAGCGTGGGAAATTGTGGAGGACCGATCGCTCAGTGGGTCAGACTGGTGGAAGATACCACAAGCCAGACTCAGCTTCCTGATCAGGGTCAATTATGACACGCTGCTGCCTTCTCAGAACCTGCGCTAATGGTTTGGTGTGGATGAGACCGTCCGCTCTGTGCTGCCCCCAAACGAGGCCTGTGGCACATTCTGTTAGACTGTGAGATGGTTCCAGCACAGGGACACAGAGCAGGTCTGTCAGGCTGTGAGACGGTCCAGCACAGGGACACAGAGCAGGCCTTGCCACAGGGACACAGAGCAGGCCTCCGGTACAGGGACACAGAGCACAGAGACACGGAGCTGGCCTCCGGCACAGGGACACAGAGAAGGCCTCCAGCACGTTTTGTCAGGCTGTGAGACGGCTCCAGCACAGGGACACAGAGCAGGCCTCCGGCACAGGGACACAGAACAGGCCTCCAGCACAGGGACACAGAGCAGGTCTGTCAGGCTGTGAGACGGCTCCAGCACAGGGGTGCTACAGATGCAAGCATGACCAGCTGCTGTGGAAGCTTCTGGAAATACTGGTGACCAGCAGACAGGAGGCAAACAGAGATGCCTCTCCTGTGAAAGAACATCAAACCCACTTTGTGAGGCAAGCAGAGGAGGAGGGGACCGTAGGACACAAAGGTGAGAGTAGAGCCCTGGTTCCAGGCAGAGGGTGGAGTATGCGTGTAAATCTCAGTCCACAGCTCTGTTTCCCAAATGAGATCAGCACAGCGTCCCTGTGGCCTAACATGGAAATGTGGTCTGCTCGGGCGAAGGTGGTGCTCCTTATATGGAGACGTGGTCCACTCGGGCGAAGGTGGTGCTCCTTATATGGAGACGTGGTCCACTCGGGCGAAGGTGGTGCTCCTTATATGGAGACTTGGTCCACTCGGGTGAAGGTGGTGCTCCTTATATGGAGATGTGGTCTACTCGGGCGAAGGTGGTGCTCTTTAAATGGAGACGTGGTCCACTCGGGTGAAGGTGGTGCCCCTTATGGAGCTCACCCTCCCATGGGAGGAGGGGGCAGAAGCAGCCTATGAATGGAAACGGCTGAAGTACTCCGACCTGGCAGCGGAGTGTGAGAGTGTAAGGAGTGTAAGGAGGCCAGTTGGAGAGCGACTGCATATCCAGTGGAGTTCGAATGCTGGGGCTTCATCTGCCAGTCAGTGCTCCACCTTCTGGAGAACATGGGCATGACAGGAGCAAGCCTGAAGAGGCCAGCTAGAGGGCTGGCTCAGGAAGCAGAGAAGGGGGGCTGGCGGCTTTGGCTCAGAAGGCGTGGGGGGGAAGGGTTGGCAAATACCCACTCCACCCAAAACAACAGCAGGGGGTGGCAGCTGGCCTGGATCAGTTTGAGCCTCTTTGTGTCCCTGGGGTAGAGGCTCCCAGCCCAGCACACACAGGTGCAGAACAGGACACCGGCCACAATGATCTGGTAGAACAGGGCCAGCATCCTGCTACACACACCGAAGGAACGTAGCCTCCCCAGAAAGAAAAGCCTTCAGTCTAGTAGGGCCTCCAAAGACACAAACCACTGTATCAAACCATTTATCCATGTGATCAAGTGAACAATGTGTGTATTTGTGTGGGTGTGTGCATGTTATGCATGTGTGTGCGTGTGTGTGTATTGATGCGCTGTGTATGTGCTCTGTGTGTACAATAAGAGCATCTTCAATGCGTCTACCAGTGCATTTCTTTGAAATTACACCCCCATCCTCATGCTAAGTGGAATTTAATAAAACCATTATGTGCCGTGGCAGGAGCTGGAAATGGTTGAGAGTATCGGAGTATTTATTTTTGCTATCAGACTTGTGGGCTGTACTGGAATACTGGAAACACAACGTGGATGCATTCCGCCATCCGGTGGTCTTGTGATGCTACTACAAGGAACTGAATCACAGAGGGTGAGACTCAAGGCAGCAGTTGGGAGTTTCTAAAACTTTGACTGCTTACTGTGATTCACTTTGTCTAATATAACATTTTTTTCTAAAGATCTGAAACTATGCACTAATATAGGAAATCAGGATGGGGGAAAATATTTTTCATGGCACTGTACATGAGGTAGACAGGTTTCCTTTAACAGGCTATAATACAAGGGGCACCAGGGAGACACACACTACACAGCCTGCAGAAGAATTCTCAGAAGTTTGCTAATGCCACACACCAGTATGGAGTATATTATCTTAACAAAGGCCAGCTCGTCTGAGTAACTTTTTCCCAGTTGTAATTACATCAAACACCCATGTGATAGAGCCAAAGCCATGACATGACCTCATGTTAAATCTTAAGGCTTTGCTTTTTCAATAAAAAAAAATCAGCTTTGGTACGATATTAAGCCTATACATTAATGGATTATTTTACTCTGCTTGGGCAAGAAAAAGAAACATTTACCACATTTCAGCGTGTGCGCATATATATTTTGTAATGGAATAGGACAGAAAAGCTGTTTTTCATGCCGGAGGAAGACCTTTCATAAGTGGCTCTGACATGCAGTCATACGAGCGCCCAAGGGGGGTCGCTAGAGAGCGATGAAACACAGATCCCTGTCTGACTGAACCCTCCCGTACCCTGGGCAACACAGGCACCAATCGTACGTCGCCCTGTGGAGCTACCGGCCACAGTCGGCACTGGCACGGTCCGGATTCGACCCGAGGCTGTGAGGCTCATCCATGCACCTCAGCGTGGTGCTTTAACCGAATGAGCCATCCAGCAGCCCCAAGCCTACTTTCAATAAAATTACACCTTATCAGCATCCATAAGAAATGCTAACTTCCATACAATATGGCAAATAATCACTGAATTGATAGGATCCACTCAAAGCAGGTACATGAGGCAGACAGGAAATCATCAGGTCAGGTGACATTTTCCCACTGTAACAGACTTTAGTACAATATGCACCAGGGAAATACCCACTACACAGCAAGCAGAGGCATTCTCCAAAGACTCACTATGTTGTCTCAGTCTTGATAGTAGTTTCTGAGCATCACACCTCATAAGGTCACATCTCACAAGCATGGAGTCTCTGTCTGTGGTCAAACACGCATGTTACATCAGTAATTAGGCCTCACAGCACACAACATAACAGCACAGTATAGTGCCTGGGACGGGGGCGGTGTATCCCCATGGTGGGTGCCAGAGCTTTTTGGGTCCTCTCAGGAGTGCACTCGGGACGGCTCTGAGCTGCATCCTGTAGCTCTCCATCGCTCTTCTTCCTCATCGCCATGGTAACTGGGAATGTGGAGACTGGGACAAGACTGCAGGCCTAGGCAGAAGGGGCCAGGAGTGCATACGGAAATACAGAAACATACACTTCCCTTCACCACCTTAAGCCTCCAAGCAGCTGTACACTGCAGAACGCACAGAACAGTCTGAAGTGCATTAATCACTGCAGGTTTCCTACTGAATCTACAGGAACTGAGGTGGAGCAGTGGAAGAATGGGCAGTGATTCACTATGTGCGCTCATACAGACATGAAAACTGTTTTTCTGATTGATGAAAATTGAATTATTTGCAAAAAATTTTAGTTCAAAGCCATATCTGCTGCAATTATTAAGATGTAAGGATATCTGGGGAGTTCTGGAAATGACTGTTGAAAAAAATAATGTAGTTTCTTTATACAGCCACTAGATGGTGTAGAACTTCAGTTTCACGCTGAGCTGTTGTGTCACGGGCGCTTCCTAGTTTGAACGGTAATCTAACGTTTGGTCCTTGGCAAAAATAACAGAATCTGCATAACAAGTATATTAAGCAGCAATAATCATTTTACAGAGTTCTGAGAGCTAGCTTTCTAATAGTTTGTCACTAGATGGATTACAGGAGCTTTCTCTGGTCAGAGTATCACAGGCCTCAGTATGAAGTTTGGGTTTTTGTGTCATCAAATTGTCATTGTCGTATACATAAATGATTCCATGTTTCACTTGTGGGCAAGAACATGGACACTGATGTTTTTTATTCTGAAGGTACCTTTTATGTTGTGTAAAATTAGATTCAGTGTGGGCTTTTATCATACGTAGACATAATTCTATAATAATTTCTTTATTGGGAGTATGTGGTCACAATGACCATGACATTTGTCACTGAAATCAGGTTTCTGCGATCAGATTCAGAATGCAAAAATCACTGACTATTCAGTGTACGTGCATAGTGTAATATTAAATATTACGTATGGGGGTATGCATCTTTTACACCACGCACTGTAAAATGTGTATCTTTTACGCTACATAGTCATCATCCCCCCCAACATCACAAAGATTCAAGGGCCACTGAATCATAACTGACTTCTCCTTGTATTCTTTCTCATTGAATCTGATCACTGAGATCTGTTTCTACAAGTGTAACTCTGCCCATTTTTACATAAATCAAATAATGGGCACAGATACACACCATGTACGATCATACAGTTACAGGCCAAATATGTACTCTTGGTTACAGCTCACTGATACCATGTCTGCTGATTTTTGTGCTCATTCTGCATCATTTTACCTGGCTGTATTTTAAACACCTTTTTGACAAATCACTGTTTTAATGCTGATGGATTTATCAAGTTGGAAACTGAGTTGATTATCCACTGAGGAAACATTTTATTACAAATGAACTGCAGCTGTTGTCACTCAATTCAGTTTGTATGGAGGTTACTCTGCTCCTGTTGACTGTCATTGTGCACCAATACCATGGGCCCCTCTGTGGGAGAAAGGAGACTTACTATAGCTGCTGTGGACCAGAGCTCATATCTCAGCCCTGAAAATGGAAATAAATAAAACATGTCCCGCCACAGCTCATTTTGGTTAGCTAGGAAGTGAATCTGTAAAGGGAAAATGACATGGAAAATCAGGTCCTCGATTTAAAAAAAAAAAAAAAAATACTTCACAAACAACCGATATGATGAGAAACATACAAATGACAAATAACCTTACAAAAACATCCAGACACAATAATTCCAAACCTTAGGCCTAAACTTATAAACAAAAAGAAACATATAAGAATCGGGATAACAAGTAGTGAAAATGGAAATTAATACAGAAACATCAGCACATACGACCATGATCACGAGGCAGTGATCACTGAGGGAGTGCGATGGGTTTTTAAAATTTTATTTTTTATTCTCTGTCCCTTGCCCTATCTTGAAATAGGAAGATGTCTTAAATTTTTAAGGACATTCGTTATACTCAAACATGTTTGTTGGTTTTGCCTACAGATACTATACTGGTATAGCAAGTAATATAATAGGCCTATAATATAATATTGGACTGGTGTACTTAAAGTCCCTAAAGAAAAATAATTCTCGAGTTCTTGCCCTGCTGAAAATTACAGCTTATATTTTTCGAAGCTGGTTTGCTATGTGTTACCCACACTTTTTACCTGTTCGCCAGCTGACCAGCCTATATAGTCAGCTAGTCCACCAGTCTAACCACCAGCTTAATCAACCAGTTTGACCAGCTTTGTCCAGCCAGAGACCAGCTATGACCAGCTAAATGTGCTGAACGCAGTTTAAAACATCACCAGCTTAGAATTCCAGATATTTACAAGCATGTAATGATTGTTTCTTTTGAATAACAAATTCAATACAATAATTGACGCAGGCAAGAAAAAATAAAAAATGCTTATTTTTGTATAGCCTATTTCATGACAATATTTACCTCGCTGGATATGACGTACGTATTTGCAATCCCACTCGAACTAGATCGAGCTAGTGGCATTTATAATAGCCTAATGATGTACGTCTCTTTAGATTAAAGCGTCTCCCAAATAAATGTAATGTAAAGTAAAGTAATGAAATAATAACAAATAATTATACGGTTTGGTTGGATCTGCGGCGTCTTTGGATACAAGTAGCATATGTTTCCCTGGACCTGTGTATATCTGTTAAATGTCATTTAAGGGGATATGGGTTAATATGTTGTTTAAAAAACTTGAAACATGCGAAGTGAAGTTTATGTTGCCAAATGTTTTGTTACAATGTATGAAGCACAATGATGGGGATATTACCGGTAGTGCAGCTAGCCACGCCTTCAGGCTACAAACAACAAGAGATTAGCCTACATTCGCAACCAAAACATTGTAATGTAGCAGTCTGAAGCTGTCGGGAGGCTACTGTTTAGCTAGTCAGCGGTGTATGTCAGCGAACAAAAATCAGCAAGTTAGCGTTAGTTGGCTAACAGGGCAGGTTGTGAAAGCGCAGTAGCCTACTGAGGGCAAACGGCCGGGACATCTGCATGGGAAACAAAAACGAATTTAACCAGGCAGTTTCAGATCCAATCCTCCCTTCTAGGAAAAAAAGCTTCAGATCAAAGACACGTCACCGGGAGGAGGCAGGTTTCTCTCTACTGAGATTTTCCACAGGGGGAGATCCAGCTGAATTCCCACTAAATGTGTGTGCGTTTATGTGTTTATATACAAAGGAAAACAATCCATGTAGGCTACTTCCCAGTGAACAAATATACATACGCGTGCTCACCATAAATAGGCTATTGGGAGAGTGAAGTCAAAGTTACATTTTTGGCTGGACCGCAACAGTGGGACCAGCCCTATAACGCGAATGTCTGTGACTGACTGACGCCTGGTCCACACCGCTTACCTCGCATGTGCGTGACGGCCACCTCGCCGAACTGCTGCGGCTCGCATGCATATGTGTTTCCAGTCACACCGCCAGCGTTGCTGCTGCGGCGCTGCTACTGCCGGCCCTATCTTTCTACATAGAGTTTGCCTTTGATAATGGCCATCAATAATAGAATGTTTGATTTCATTTCATTATAAATTTAATTTATATTTAGTTTAGACAGAAAAAGGTTAAGAAGCGTGTGCTCAATTGTAAAAAAGAAAAATAATAATATTTATATTTTTTTAAATGTCTGTTACATATTCAGATATAGCATTTACATTGAAACTATAGTGAAAGGTGTCAGTTATGTAATGTTGTTGGTATGATGTCAATATGACTATCAACAGCTCTTTTCACTGTCTATTTTTGCTGAGAACCGCGCGCCTCACGCGTGAAAAATAGGTTCCACGCCGAAACCCTAGATGACGCGCCGCAGCAGCGAGGCTCGAGACGCGCCTCTCACGCAGGCTGTGTGGCTGCTCTAACCTGCTAACATGGGCGCCGAAATGAAAAGCAAGAGGTTCCGCGACCGTCACGCACACACGAGGTAAGCGGTGTGGACCTGGCCTGAGTGACTGAGTGATGAAGTTACATCATTGGTTGGCCGAGTTATGTAGTTACACCATTGGTCGGCCGGTCCAGCCATACACTAGGTTTTTAGTAGAGGAACAAATCTCCAAACAGGCTTTAGTGTTTGAGATACCCCTACCCGAGGTAGAACAAAGCACAACCATGTTTTTTCATAACTTTAATATGTCTAGTTTTTGAAATAGATGGTTGTATAAAAATATTTGACTGCTAAATTTGTTTTTAGGTTGATGTTTGGATCCTCCCCAAAACCGAAAATAGTGAAAATTTAGGTTTCTCCAAAAGGGACAGTCATATCGTTACAGTTGTAGTTACCATTGTAGTTATCATTCTAGGTGTGAAGGTACCTTAAGTCCTTTAGTGTTGACCTTTCGCCTTCAGCCAAAGGTCATTTCAATATGAGCACTTGTCCTGGATTTGAAGTGGGTCAGGGGTCCTCGTTCTGGATCAGGGTATGAGGTCATGAAGATGGGATGCCATGCATAGTGCCTGTCACCAATTAGAATCCCATCTAAATGTCCTGTGGGGTGT
>NW_026985795.1:0-26605 GCF_018555375.3 Anguilla rostrata | reverse complement strand
GTTTTAGTTCTGGGTCTGATCTTAGGCATCTCTGCATTTGCTTCCTGTGAAGGGAAGACTGTTTAAGAGCCCAGGAAAGAGAGGTAGCATTTACAGGGTCATCATGACTTGACAAAGGGTGTTATTGTGGCCTCAAAGCGTTCCAAAAAAATGAAAAGATAACTGAATTGTGTTGGCCAGAGGTGGTTGTGGCACAAATAAACCTAACAGAGTGTTTGTGTCAAAGGCAAACACACACACACACACACACACACACACACAAAAAGATATACATAGCCTATAGCAGTATTTATATCCTTGCATGGAATTAGAGCTTCAAATAGCTTTGTGTAAATCCTGAAATTTACACAATGTTATTTTAATCCTGAAAAAATATCCAAAATCCTAAAAATAAAGAAAATGTTTGCAGGTTGGCTGGCAGTGTGTAGTAGTGTTTAGTGATCATAATTATGTTGCATTTGAAGATAAAGTGGAATACAGATGTTTTCACCCGGCAAAACATTCTGCAAATGTTCAGATACAAATAAAAATCTTTTGTTAAACAGGCGTGGAAATGATTTCTGCTTTGTACACAAGGGCAGTTCTTAAATTACAGAGCTGCTGGGCCTTAAATTAGACACAGATCCATCTTCCACAAGTTAGCTTACTTTCCACCATAGGTTCACTTCTAATTTGTCCATTTTGTGAATCGTTTTATTTTTTTCCAATGTTAAATGAATGTACCGATGACACGTGTCCTTTTCGGTCAAAATGACAGCACAATATTAAAATTCATGCGTCAACTCCCAAGTGGCAAAGACCTACTCCTGGCTCCTATGTGTCATGAACATTTTACATTAAAATGACTGTACATTTAAATACGCTTTAAATGTGTAACAGTCATTTGCAGATTTGTGCAGATTTCTGTTGATGAAATTATGTTTTGATATGCAAAGGGTATTGAATGAAAACATGAAAGCTTCCACGAGGTTAAGAACACCAATTCCATTCATTTAAAAAAAGACAAAATACAAAATCCAGACACTTTTTACATGAGCAATAACAATTTTCAAGTGCAAATACCATTATCGACTCTATGATAAATCATAGCAAACTCTTATTTAAAAAAGCAAAAGAAAAACAAAACAAACCCAAAAAAAAACATCCATGTGTTCAGTTTCAGAGAGAAAAGGATGAGGGGGATCTTTTGAGTTTGCAGGGAAATGGCATGAATAGAAGGTGTGGGGAGATGGAGTCAAGGCAGGAGACGGGGTTGGGGGGGGGAGGGGGGTGGGTTGAATGGTGATATGTAGGAAGAAATAACCAAAAACAAAGCAGATATAAATACTGGAAGCAACAAGAAAACTTGAAGGTTGGCCTTTTGAACATTCAAAAGAATACATCAATGGCATTCCTACTATAGCTTCTCTGCTAATGGGTGAGCATGACAAGGACAACCATCTGTGCCTCTACTGAAATGTCTGTCCAGGAGTCCAACATCCTTGCCTCTTTTTGTCTTTGAACCACCAATCATTTACACGGGTCACTGGCTGGTGATGTAGTTGTACTTGTGCACCACCCAGAGTTACATCTTCTGTATTCACAATGAAAACAACGATCTGGTGTAAAGTACTAACTGACTCCTGAAAGTGAGAAAGCAAATACTGAACAAGTACAGAAATCAATGTTCTGTTCAAAGGGCATCTCAAAAACAATTACAGAGGGAGTCGTTCTCAAAATATAACTGGTGTCGATTCAGAAATACATTTATGTACATTACATTGCTGATTATTCAATCTTTTTTGTGAATTTCAGTGTAAGGGATGCAAGATTTCTTTTCTTTTTTAAAAGGCAAAATCAAAAACTAGTCACTATATCTTATAATTACTCCTAAGAATAAATTCTTTCAAAACATAAAATTAAGACATTCCATTATACAGTTTTGGCAGTTTTAAATATTGTTCTTGGTTTTTTTATGCACAGAAAAGGACATATGGAGACTAAATTCATTGCACATACAACAAAGGTAGGGTGACAAGTCTTGATCTAGTGCACAAGATAATCATTTGTCCTGCCATGGGGGGCAGTCTTTGGAAGAGCTGGCTTTAACGGGACAGACTATTTTTGAGATATAGGGAAGGGGAGAAGTTATGTCTTTGGAATTAGGGAGTGAGGGGGGCAAGGAGGGCAGTACGTAGTTTAGGGTCGTGCTCCGGGGAAGTCAACCCTCGGGCACAACCCTCGTCTAAGTCCGTTCGTCAATTACAACATTCACTGAAAACAACGAAACCGGTTTACCATAGAAAGAGTTTCCTTTCTCAGCACGCAAAATAAACTCGTTAGCACGGTCCTGGGGTCGTAGCTTGACCGTCCTCGGTAACTGACCTGCGTACGCGTGCCAGAATCCGGTCTATCCTTTAATCGCCACTTTAAATGCAACCTTTTATAACAACGATGCTTTTTTCCTCGTGAAGAAACAGGAGGGGGGGTCCTCCTGAGGGAAGGAGGCTAAAACGCAAGGTCAAAAGACGAGATCGAAGTTTTAAAGTGACCTTTCGGAGCGAGCAGCAAAGGCGTCTCTCGGCCTCTTTCACAGTGTGGAGCGCTATGACAGCACTGCTCCCACACATACAGCTCTGTTTTCTTTTCCCAAAGATTTTCTCATTTTATGTTCGAAAAAAAACAAACAAAAAAGAACAATCCTATATTTTTTCGCTTTGATAAGTTAGTTAATTGGAATATAAAATAATTGTTCTAAAAGTAAGCAACAGACAATAATACAACACAAACGAACCGAACAGATACAAAAAATCAACTGTTTTAACAGCAATATCTTAATAAGAAAATTGCTCTAAGAGCTCGTAACATTTGGCTTTGAATGCTATGAAATGAAAAAAAGACCCTACTTCAGGAGAGAATGGTAGAGGTCATAGAATGTTATAAAATTATTAAAGGATAAATGAGCTGGGATTTGGTAAGAGCTGGAGCTGGGCCCAAACTGGTGGCTGTATATCCATAATAAGCCACTCTTTTAGGGAGGCCTGTTCTCACTTGCCAGGTGTAGATCCCATTCATAGGGCTTACCAAATGGCCACTACATTCATCTCTTAATATTCATAATTCATAATAATTCATCACTGCTTGGTTGGCAAAGTATTCCTAAATGTTCAATGAAAAGAAAAGCACTTTGCTTCTCCCTCACCCTGGCTAAGCAAGACATTTCTTTTGAAATGTTTAATATTCCCTTATTACTGTAATAAGAGATTATTGGGACAGTGGATCCATCTGCAAATAGCAGCCAAATGCTCAGTGGGGGGGTTTCTTCTCAGGAAGGAAAAATAATGAAAACAAAAACAAACAGACAAACAACATATAAACACAAATATTCATACGGGACGCAAAAGTCTAACCAAGTCTACGTGTGATGTGATTTTGATGGGCAAAGCTCTGCTGTGAGTGGCAGATTGGAGGGAGGGAGGAGCGGGAGAAAAAAAACAAAAAACAAAGCCAAACATGAAAGTCTGCATAGTGAAGTATGTTTTCAAAGCCGCTGGAGAAAGTAAAAGTTCCGTGTTGTCTTGTTGCTAGGAGCCCTGCAGGTATGGGGCGGGGCCTGGTGGCGTTGGGGGAGGGCGGGGCCCGGGGACTACTTGTATGGCCGCAGGAATTCTGAGACTTTGCTGCTGATGAGGCGTATGAAGGAGCGGGGCAGCATCTCGTTGGACTCCCTGGTCGTGTATTTGAAGTAGTTGAGTGGGTGGGCCAGCACATCGAACAGGGTCTTTATCAACTTTTTGTCCTGCAGAGAAAAGGAGAACCAGCAAACACCTGAGAACAGCGTTCAGACTTTTCTGTGTGCAGTACAACGCGGCCATTTTAAAAGTTAGAGGGTCTCCTTTGCTGTTTTTCTTCACATTGCACAGAGTGACCCAGGAAGACAATACATGCACTGACTAAGACAACATCAGGTAACAGGAAGAGAAAATGTTTAGTTTGACGTCCATTCACAAATAGTTTAATGTCTGAGAGAGGTAGTGTTTGGTTGATGTTAAAATGCTGTTGTCACTCTATAACAGGAATTATTAATGAGTTTAAGGGCCTTGGTTTATTTATACAGTGTTTGATGATGTTGAGGTGTAGATACTATATTTTGATTATATTAAGTGTGTAAACACAGTGGGATAGTATTGTTTTGGATGGTTGGCCTTTGCATTTTGTTGCCTTGAGTTCTCACCTTGAGGATTTCTTGGTGATTTTCAGAGGCGTAGAGTCTTCCATCCCTCACAATGTTTTCCACCAGCTGTTCATAGTCCTCTGAAACAAAACAAAGCATTGACATTTCCCAAACCACATCTACTGACATGACAAATTCTACTGCCATATATCTAAGCCACTGTTAAACCGATATAAAATGCAGATTTCTTTCTAAAACCTGGTACATGTTTGGGTGAGTATAATCACTTCAGATCAGGCCTTGCTGACTGTTCTCTGGTAGATTTTGTGTGAAAGTGTGTGTAGATCTGGGAATTCCTCTGAATCACGGTCCTTATGCTGCATAGTTCAGGAGGTACTGTAGTTGCCTATTAGCAATCTAAACAAGAAACAGGAAAGCAAGCTGGCTGCCAAAGTAGAATAAATACTTTTAGAGGTAGCAACATATAAAACAGGCTAAAACAGGCAAAAATAATATTATTATTTGTTATATTATTTGGTTTCTAAGTTGTTACGGCTCTACTATTATCTGCTTTCTTAATTTCCATAAATATTTGGTCAGCAGCTATTCCTGTGTTAAAATACAAGGATTAAGTTTGTTATGAGCTGTCAATCAACAGTGAAACAGCAAAGGAAATTGTGGTTTTATCTGGAAAAGTATTTTTCCAAAAAGTTTTACATTAAAACCACAAAAGCCTCAAACTTCAAATAAAGGGGGCTTAATTTTGTTAGACAGAACAAAAATGAACATAACCCAGATACAGTGCAAGATTCATGACTGCCAGAGATTAATTTTCTTTGGAAAATTGGCTGAATTGTCATTCTTGTGGTCTGAAAAACCTTATTTTCATTTAGGCATTTTGCCATTTTGATTTCTTGTGAATCATGTGAAATGAATAAAAACAAAATCTTAAAATTGGACTAGTTTCACAGGATAAAAATTTTCTATATTGTGCATTTAACATTTATATTTTTAGTTTTTGCTGTGAAATATATTTATCATATTTCCCAGCAATATCTGAAAGTGTCAATGACATAGATTTGCCCATATATTTTGTGCAGTATTGCAATATACAAAAAATATATAATTTGAATTCATATATTTCATCTTTATATATTGAAGTCCACTCCATTTGGGTAAAGGGGGAGTGGCCAAGCAGTGCGTACCGTCGTAGGTGACGTATGGGATCTGGAAGCCGCGGGCGCTGTTGGCCTCGTTGGATTTGAAGTTGATCCAGAGGCGGCGGGAGCGGGCGGTGAAGGCGATGGGCCGCTCGTACGTCTGGCACGTCTCGTACGTGGTGATGGAGCTGGCCGACCCTGTAGGGGGCGACGCGGGACCTGCCGTCAGTCGGGGAAGGAGCGCGTACGAACGAGGACTCGTCTGGCAGAGAGCAAGCTCAGCGCCGGGTCTCCCGGGTGCCACGCCCACGTGCATATCCCCACTAGCGCAGCGCTAACGAAGATTACACCCTAATCACGGTAACACAACAGCCAGGGCTGATTCGCGCACAGCTCCTGCTCCTAATTGTTTCATTATCCCCAATCATTTATTTGATTTGACTATTTTAATTAAGGCAAGAATTACAGCTGCAAAACTGCACATGCATCTCGGCTGAAAATGCTTACTGAGATCTGAAATAAAGTAGCCATGGGTGTATATGAACCAGGATTGGTGTACTGTAAATAGTGTAGCCACTAACCCAGAATAAATGCTTGTACCAAACACATGTGCACATACTAGTCCTCCAAGGGACATTGGATCCCTGAACTAAACATTTCCTTCAGAACCCCCAACACGTCCTTATAAATGCTAATTCCTTAGTTTACATAAAAGGACTGAAGAAATTTGCTCCATAATTATTTATTTTCTTATTTATCCTTTATTTACTTTAAATGGAGTGCACCTTGGGACAACAAAGGCACAGAAGTAGAATGACTAGAAGTAGAATGGTTCTTTTCATTAAAAGCAATGCCTACAGGTCTGAGAGAGCCATATTGGGTCAGATCAGGTCAGACGTGTTCCTACTCGGATGTGAGTTATGCTGCTGTGAAGAATTTCCACAGTGCCTGTTAATTCAGCAGGCTCTTTGGACTGAATATAATAAGCCTGGGGTACAGAGAGAAAGCGTGGGATGGCTACAATTCAATTCAATTTGTCTAGCTGTATTTGTATAACTTGTTTCAGGCACTGTCACAAAGATACTTCACAGGGAAATGTGAAATAGACTAGACCTGAACCCTCAAATAACCAACTAGCCATGTAAAAAAAACACACACACACACATCCCTTCTGACCGTAAATGTGGTGTGGTGTTCATTGTCACACTCAGGGTGGGCGTAGGTGTGACGATGACTCACAGTTCTTCCTCATGACCAGTACGTCTCCACACTCATCCTCTGAGGGCAGGAATATCTCGGGCACTACGATGAGAATCTTGCGTTTTGGCGGGGGGTTGATGTTCCAGGTGCATTCCACGTTGGCGGGGTAGTTTCCTGGATAGTTGGGCGACTCAATATAGCCAGTAAATTCGCCCATCTCTCCCCCACACTCCCTATCTGCGACACACACACACACACACACATACACACATATGACACAGGAGGGTGTGACACCAGTTAACAAAACAGGAAGAAAACAGGCACCCTCAAACATGGACTGGTGAAGCGTGATGTGTAGAAGACAACATTTTGACATTACTGTACAAGTATTTATCGAGTCTCAAGGTATGGTAATGTTGAAATATTTTCTACTACTCTCTGAATTGTACCACAGGAATAAACCACAGCAACCCATGTCTTCTGTGCAGGCCTAGGGTAGTAATATAATTCCCACATCCAGAAATATATATATATAGCAACATGCTATAGAAGTGTGTATTAAACAGCTTTGATATGTGCCAATGAACGGGGTGTGGTGGTGAAGTCTGACAGCATGTGTGTGAGGCACTCACTCTTGCACTGGGAGACAGAGGTGGCTCCATCGAAGTCGGTAGTGGTGTTGCCAGGGCAGGAGATGCAGTAGTTCTGCCGGAACTCAGTCTGGTATGTGCCGAGAGGGCAGCGAATGCACCGATGAACTGTGGTGTTGTAGTAATGCCCAGGAGAGCACTGGACTGCAGGCAGAACACACACACACACACGCACACACACACATGCACACACACACACACACACACACACACACAGCACAACCACGACACAACACAAACATGAACACCACACCAGCACATCAGACACATAGCCATAGCCACATGTCATTCTCAAAACATTTCCTTAATACATTTATTACAGGTGCATTATCTTATTACCCCACAACACTGACAGAGTTCCCTGTTAACTGGACACAATATGATTCAGTATAATTTTAACTCACACCTCTATACAAGAGATGTAAATACTGTACATGATGAATGTAGAGCATAACTTTTCTCTTGCTAAGAGACAGTGCCCAGAGTTATGTCCTTTGTTATAGATAGCAATGTGTGACTATATTCAAACATATCAGTGCTGCGTTTACCACATAAATTGAATACATTAGAAACATTTCAATTTAGCAAGCTAATACTAAAAGGCTTATGACTGCTGTTGTTTTTACAAGTTACAACAGTCAATCTAACTTTGTATTATCTACTGCAGCTTCCGACTGGCTGTACTGTAGATCAGAATGAAATGTCCATATGCAAGATAATAATCCACAGTACTGGGAGGCCACACAGCGAGGTTGATCCAGTCTGGTGTGTTGGGTCGCTCACCTTTGGCCTCGCAGTCGTGGAAGGAGCTGGCCCCTTCACGTTTGGTGCTCAGCCCCCCTCCACAGGGGAAGCAGAGCGTTCGGCCCGGGTCAGGCTGGTAGGAGCCCTGCGGGCACGGCTGGCAGGGCTTAAACCCGTCACTGGAGTAGTACCCCGTCGGGCACTGGCCTGCATTCGGAGAAGCAAACGGTTCAAAGTTCGGAAAACAAAGCACGGTCCTCCAGTTGTCTACTCACTATAATGTTCACGTACAGTGACTAGATAACAGTGTGTATTCAGTGAGCTGCTGTGGGATAGAGCACTCTTTGCTGTGTTCTTTTGAAATTAAACGGTTGAAATATCACAATTTCCCCAAGGGAGACATCAAACTGAACAATGAAACAGATCACAGTGTCCAAGGGCATTTGTATTTATAAATATGCATGAAGCACTGAATCCCATAAAACACTCTGTCCATAAGTGTCCTAAACATCAATTCAGAAAATTCAAGGACAACACTGACATGAGTAACAAAAGTGACATCTGTGTCTCTAACGGGATGAGTGATTGCAAATTAATTTGAAGAAATGAGAAGGAAACAGCGCCATCTATAGGCTATGCAGCCTACCTGCACAGGATGTGATGTTGCGGGCACTGACAGGGCCGTGCCTAGTTATTTGTGCACAATCAGCATGCACCATATGTAAAACATACAACTAATAATTTGTCCAGTGTGGAAATGTGCTTTTTTCCATGCGTAGCTGACCTAATCAACAAAGAAAATGGGGGAAGAGAACAACATTTAAATGTAGCAATGAATTTAAAATCCAGGTTCAGCTGAAGCTGCATCTATGGGCAGATCTGTGATGGTACAATTGTGTCCAAGACGAAAGGTACTGTTAGCCACAGCCCTGAGGTTAAGTCACGAACAGAAAGTATGGTACTACCAGGCTCAACCACCAGTCCTTTAAGATTTTTGAGCCTGTGAGCTTAAGGAATCCCCTTTAACACTGTAACCTGATTGTTTATAGCATTGATTGTGCTGTTAAGTCTGACTACACGCTTGTCTCGTGGGCTTCCTTACTGCTGTGGACTGGAGCTTGTTTGACACTACAAAGAACAGGGATTTGGTTCCATTTCTTTAAAAAAAAAGAAAAGAAAGAGGAGTGTAGCTTTTATTTAATTTAAAATAGCTGTTTTCTTTCATTTTATGTTTTAACTGTACTGATGCTGGAACTGTTTCAGGCTGACGCGAGGTTTGCTGATCTGAATAACCCCAGCCATCTATCGATAAAGTTAGCGAATGATATTCAAAACGCATATTCAGATGATTTGAATAAAACAAACAACAACAAAAAAAAACAGGGTCAGATCCTCAGAACTATGCCGAGTTTCTGCAATGTCTTTTGGAAATTCTGTGTGTTATTCAGAGGTACTTCATGGTGCTGTGGGTTGAGCGTATAGACAGCAGTCACCTGGAGGTTCATTGGCCTGGCTCAGTTCTGGCGTTTGCACATTTGCTAATTGTGATGGGTAGTACATTGGGACTAATCTGTAATATTGATAATGACTATAATGAGATAAATGGTATTGGATTGTAAAGTAATCCCTAGCGATCTGTATTTTGATACTTGAATGATTCTGCTTTTATAAATATATATATGTATATGGATGTATGTAAGTAATGTTTCATTTTTTTTTCTTCGGCCACGTTTGTCAGAACAAGAGAGCTGACAGTGTTTGAAAAGCTTCACATATCAATGGTGCCCATCCCTGACCTGTCTTGGGGGTGAAAGGTGAGCGGGATCGAACTAAGAGATCTAACTCAGACGGACCTCTTTTTTAATTATTATTTTTCATAATTGTACAACTAATAAATGATAAAAATGGCAACCAGATTTTTTTTTGCTTGATTTATTTGCGTGAAACAACTTTAATATAATGTCAGTTCCAATTCATTTTCTATTTTAATTTGTGTTAATTATGAATCTGTGGTGTGTATCTTGGAGGGTTATTTTGGAGTGTAAAGGGAACTATATTGCAATCTGAAACTTTATGCCTCATGCTTGGGGTTCCTACCAGTCGTTTCCTGTGCTTGGGGCTGTTTATTCTGGTGTGGCATGAGGGTGCACTGAGAGTTATGTAAGAGAGTCGGATCTTCAGTCTGCTGAATTCCTGTGTAGGTTGTGGCTTTGTTCTGTGGTAAGTGAACTATCAAAAGAGAATGTCACCTCAGAATGTGTTCAGTGTGTGATGTGGTGCTTAGTTCCCCCCACTCTGGAATCCTACAACATAAATATTATGAGTACAGAGCAATATTTTAATTCTCACATGTGGAAAATATTACACTCCTATCATTCAGTGGAACTGTAAGGCCGTGGATAAGCGCTTGGTCTTTGCAGTGTTTCTGTAGAGTGAGCAGATATCTTGAAACAACCAGCTGACACAAGGATTTGTCCTCTGACTGGTTTATTCCCTGGGAAAGGTACGGATAGGCTGTTACTCCAATTTACACTGCACCGCTTAGCTGTAGCTAAGCTTCTCCCTGGAAGGCTAGCTATCTTACATTCAACAAGAATACCAGTACACTGCTACAGCGTCTTCACGCCATTTTTTCTCTTTTCTTCCCTTCCACACTGCGCCACCTCCTCTCTCTAAATTTCAAATTTACGGAGGCCTTATTTATCTGGTGATATTGACATAACGAAAGTTTTCTTGTGATCTTGTGCCATCCCATAATTCCAAATTGCTACAGTGAAAATGCACAAAATCCAGTACATGAACACCTGGGAAGGTCTTCAAGAATATTTTGGACTTTGCAGAAAACGGTTTGATTTCATAATTTTATTGAATTTTAAAAAGTGGTATGTATAAAATTGAATGAACATTTTGGAGGATTTTACCATCCCATGAATCCAGATTCCTACTGTGAAAACACATTTTCATGAATACCTGGGAAGCCGGACTTTAAATATCTAGTTGAGTTTAATTATTTGATTTGATTATTTTATGTAATTTTTAAGAACGGCGTGCATTTATCTTAATTGTCATTTTGGAATTTTTGATACTCCATTGTAGAGCGAGGAGTCTCTGGGGAGGGGAGTGGGTACGGTATGGAATAATGGATAATAAACAGATAATAATCTAACATCACTCTCAAGTGTGCTGTTTATTTTCAATGAAATAATACTTTTTTAACATGTCTCAAAGTAGGCTAGCCACGGCTACTATTTTATCGACATATTGAGAAAACGTGACCTACTTAGCCAACGTATATCAGCACTTTGTATTTCATGCAGCCGTTACTACAAGTCACGGTAAAGAAATCCGCATCTAAAACAACCCACTTTGGGAAATGTACTGAAATGAAATGGCCACATGAAACACATTCTTTCAAACTAAATTGTGTGAAATAAAATCGAAACAAAAACATTTTATGAAAAATAGGGAAAGAAAGTGTTTGGTTCTTTGGCTATTACATATTCTGTAGGGAAATTCTATAAATGCCCCGACCCCCTGGTCACCAACGTCCAGCCCCCCATGTTCTTAAGGCATGCTCTTAAGGCATGCCTTGGCTACTTTGAGACATGTTTTTTTTTTTTTAACTTGTTATTTCATTGAAAATAAACAGCACACTTGACAGTGATGTTCGATTATTATCCATTTATTATCCATATTTCCATACCGCAGTTCAGTGAACGAATCACTGAACTGCGAACGATAGTCAGTCAGTGAACTACCAGTTCACGTTCGCGAACGAATCGTTTCACGAAGTGATTCAGTACACTTCGTTCACCCAAAAGATTCATTCTTTTGAACGAATCGTTCGCGAACAACACAACACTAGAGTTCACACGTGAAGCAAGGGATACGTCGGAAGACATTATGGAACGAATAACTGCGCTTCTTTTTCTTTTACAGGCGACAGTAACTGTTGTCAACACAGGTAAAATATTTATGTATTCATGTAGCCTACGTGATGTTAATTTTAACTTAGCCTATAGCTATTGATTTATGATCGTTTGAATAAATCACCAGCTTGGTTGAAAGCAAACCACCCACTTGACAGCGGTGGATGTTTGTGCGGGTAAAAAAGCCCTCCAGTTGGTAGAAACGGATTGATTTAGCGAATTTGTAATTAGCCTACGTTACTTGTTTTCATGTGAATGTCTTATGTATAAAAAATCTTTATACTTAGCAACGTAGTTTTTTCTACTGTCAAATCAAACCGATTCGTGAATTTAAGATTCGTAGGCTAACGTAGGCTATAAAAGGCGTGTTAAGCCTAATTTATAGGCTACTTCGGCAAACTTCTGATGTAGCCTATAGGCCTACGTCAGCGAAATCATAGCGGCTCCCGTTATACTGAAATATACTGAATTTCAGCTCATTTTAACCATACAACACAACGTTTCCGCTGGTAAGGTTTTGCCGGGGCGTGGCGGATCCTAACTCTGTTCGGGCAAGTGGAATGCTTCATGCAGTTGTCTGATCGGACAAGTAAAAAATAAATGTGATAAATATGTAACGTTATAATGAAAATAAACAGAATTAAAAATATATATAAATATTTTAGGGCATTTAAAATGTTTGAGTGATTCAGCTACTTCCATTTCCATACTACAACATGGTGTTTTTTTCCCATAAAAACGAAAGGGAAAGTGTTTATTTTTAAGGTTTTGTAGGCTACATCTAAAACTACTTTTTAGCCCTTGCAAACTGTTATTCCTTGTATCAAGAATTCGTCAGAGCTAAAAGATAGATTTAGATATTTAAAAAAAAACCTTTAAGAAGCCTCAAGAGGTTATGTTTTCGTCTTAAGCCGCGTTTCCACCGCAGGAACTTTACCCCGGAACTAGGAACCTTTTGAGGAACTCAGTGCGTTTCCACCGCAGGAACTAGGGTCTAAATGTAGTTCCGGGGGCTTTATTTTACCCCCCAAAAAGTTCCAGCTCGGGGGGTAGTACTTTCCGAAAGTACAGGAACCTTTTGGGTGGAGCTTGCAGCGCTGAACATTTCTGATTGGTCGAGTACTCGCAGCATTTTTTTGTATTTATTTTCAACCACCATGTATAAAAATATGCAGCCGCAAACCAATTTATTTTCATAATAACTTCAAATCAAACTTGTATGTTATGCGGCGCAATAGCCTAGTTTTGGTTATAGCCTGCCAACGTCTTGGAATTATAACGTGTGCTCTTCTGTTCTTTTCTTGCTTTAGTATTCGTTTTATAAAATGCTAAGCATTCTTGCTGGGACAGCATATTACGTACCAAAACATTCAAACGGATTAATTCGGTTGCTGAATATTTTCTTCCGGATTTTCTTTGTTAGCCCGTTGTAATTGACTCAAAACATTTGATACAGTTATGTGAGGTATGCGGTAGTTCTGCGTAATTCACATTGGTGATACAGTAAAAGCAAACTGGAAATCACCTTCCGCACTTTTTGTCAGGGTAAAATAACAGGTTAATTCTAGTAATCGTCCCTTTAGCTTTTTCAGATTGCCGTAATTTTACTCTGCCATTCTTCAATTCCACAAAAAGACCAGGAAGACTATGGACTAATTTATGGTGCATGGTTCGCATCTGGAGGGCACACTTCGCTGCTCGGCTAGCAGTAACTTCAAAGGAAAGCAAACGGTGGCTGTACCACTGCTAATTTAAATTTTCAGGCAAGTCCGAGTTTTCGTTCTATTCTTGTCATTTTGCGATTAGCCTATATGGAATTGACGATGAGAAAGTAATCAAACAGCAAATTGTTTACAACGTGTGCATGTTTTCTGCTGTTGTTGCCAGTTATATTGGAAATGTGAATGCATTCTGTCGCTTCGGATGTCAAGACATGAAAGCGAATGTTTGCATAAAAACATAATGAATTAAACTTTTTTGCCTTTGCTACACCCCCCCGCCCGCCCCCCTTTCGGACACCCACCACCACACCAAGAGATCAATTCCACAGGAAACACTGCAACAACTAAAAACATTTCATTTGGCTCAAATTCAGTTTAATCTGTTACCTTAGACTGAGACCAACTCATAGCCAGAGGATAGTAGCCTATTACGTGTTAGCCGAGCCGAATTAAACTTTTTTAGTTTTTATTTCACGAATAAATGTGACTAAAATCTTCCACAAACGAAAATGAGGCGAAAAATGGGTGTTAAAATAACTGCATTTTAAATACAGCTTCTGTGAATAAGTATCGGCTCGTAGCCAGTAGGCTACTAGCCTCTGTTGTAGGGGTTGTATGGCAAGCCGTTTTAGCTTTAATTCATTTCTAGAGGATATCGCAAATTCAAATTCTAACTAGATAGAATGCAAATTGTTGATATCAGAAATTCAATTGTAGCTAGTTATGTGTATTTCTGATATCAGAAATTCGGTTTTAACTAGTTAAAATGCCAATTTCTGATATCAGAAGATCAATTACTGATATCAACAATATCATTTCAATGAGTTAAAATACCTATTTCTGATATCATGAATTCAATTTAAACTAGTTAAAATTCCTATTTCTGATATCATGAATTCAATTTAAACTAGTTCAAATTGGAATTTTTGATATCAATAATAGAATTTTAACTAGGTGTAATTAGACTGTCCAATTTTAACTAGTTAAAATACAATTCTTGATATTGGGGTGTAGCAAAGGCAAAAAAGTTTAAAACTATGAAAACATAACCTCTTGAGACTTCTTAAAGGTTTATTTTTTAATATCTAAATCTATCTTATAGCTCTGACAAGCTCTTGATACAAGGAATAGCAGTTTGCAAGAGCTAAAAAGTAGTTTTAGATGTACTTTAAAACCATAAAAGGTTTGTTAACCCTTGTATTGTTTGTAAATATTGAAGCAAAATAGGCCTGTATTTTGAGTTATGGTGGGGTGAGAACAATTAAAAGAGCACACTGTCCATCTTGAAGATAGAACTTTTAGATGGACAGTGTGCTCTTTTAATTGTTAATTTAGCAGAAGAGTGTCCCTTTTAAAGTGCACTATGTAACTTTTCTTGAGTATCAATTTTGGTTATATATTGCACTTTAAAAGGGACACTTCTGCTAAATTAACTGTTACCATGACAAAATAGTACTTAGTTAGAATGTTTTATCTTTTTATTTAACAATATAATTTGAGCTGGGTCCACATCCAAAGCCCTCTCTCTCTCTGTCTCTCTCACACTCAATGACAGTTTACATGCATTGTCCATGCAAAAAAAGGAAAAAGTGAGAAAAATGGCTTTAAAGATTCTGTTCTGTTACATTCTAATTCTACTGAGAAGCATGATACAAAAATTTCATAACTAACTTAGATGCTTGATTAATGTATTTTTTATTAGCTAGTTTTATCTGTATTAATTTCTGGAGACTGCAGCAGCTTGTGAGACTGCTCCTCTCGTTACAATCATAATCGTCACTAGAATGCAGCCCTCTTAGCCTAACTCTCAGTTTTGCTAGCTCTATACATTCACAAAACCTTAAAAATAAACACTTTCCCTTTCGTGTTCATGGGAAAAAATCACCATGTTGTAGTATGGAAATTGAAGTAGGCTAGTTGAATCACTCAAACATTTTAAATGCCCTAAATTATTATTATTATTATTATTTTTCGCGCTGTTTTGGCGATTTGCCAACAATTTGCGCCCGCGACATCCGACGGGCTTCTCCAGGTCACCATTTTAATCAGATGTATTGTAGCCTACCATTATAACAGTAGGCTAGCTCTAGATTTTTAAAAAATGGTAGGCACGTTGCCTACGTAGCTCAGCTGGAACAGGTTCCGCTTCGCTCAAACAAACACTGTTTATTTTCAGATAACGTTACATATTTATCACATTTATTTTTTACTTGTCCGATCAGACAACTGCATGAGGCATTCCACTTGCCCGAACAGAGTTAGGATCCGCCAGTTGTCATCACCGAATGATAGTTAACGCCAGTGCGTCAGATGGGCAGGAGCTGTATATATGAGTACCGACTCTTCTTTTGATTACCAACATTAATTTATTTTAAACAGTATGTATTTAGAGGAGTAGGTACCGGCACTTACTTTGGTCCAATTAAAACACTGGTTAACACTATGGTATTTTGTAGGCTAATATTTGAAGCGCCGCTACCTACCTTTTCCTTGTCTTTCGGTGGCTGAAGAAAAAAAAGTGACGCTTTGACAGACCGTGCGACATTCGCGCGCTGCAAGTCTTCCGACCACCTCAGAAAGGAGCAAGCACGGAGCGCGCGCGGCCTAGGCTCTTTTTGAAAATAAATATGTGGACGCGGCAGTATGGATTTGAAAGCGCATTTAGTCAGAAATATTTAGAAAGTTTAACATTTTTAATTTAATTTAATTTATGAATTTAATATATAGGCTATATACAGTATATACAGTATATATATATATATTTTTTTTTTAATTTTTTAATTTTTAAAATCTTTTTTTATTATTATGGTGTGGCGGCAAGGATTTTGCCCTGGCGCCACGCCAGGAAAAGGAACCAGGGAAGGAGTGAATTATCACATGCATGAAGCCTTGATGAAGTGATGACATTTTATATCCAAACTGGCTACTGGTTGGCGGAGGCATACAACCGCGAGGCGGTATTTCTAGTTCTTCATGCCATGCATAGCTATTTCTGACATACTGTGGCTTAAAAGGGTAAATATCCCTCAAAATATGAATAGTGTAATTAAGAAAAATTATCAACTCATTAAAATTCTAGTATTGCAATTGTGGTTTGAACAAAAGCCAGCATGCGCATTGGTCCCCCAGGGCTGAATTTGAGGACCACTGAACTAATAGATAATCCCAAATCTAAACAGAACAACATAGCAGCAGTCACCAAATTATTAATACCAATTTAGCACTTGAGTACACACACTCCTTGCACAAAAAAAAATATACCATTAAATCTACTCACAAACTCTACTTACCTTGGTACTTTTGCCTCAGTCAGCCAGTTGATGCCATGTTTTTCGTCACCTGCCTTAAAATTTGCCTACAATACAAGCAAGGAATAAGAAGTAATAAAAATGATTATTGTAATGCTGTGTGTGTAGTATAGTTGAATGACATCAATTGCTGTTAGAGGACATTTTGCATGGAATATTACTCAAAGTTAAAATGCAAGTTAACAGTCAAATTTCACCTCAAATGGAATCTACTTTACTTCAGAGACTAGAAATTTGCATTTGCATTGTCTAATAAGCTATTACACATGTTACAGAAAAGATAGCTTCAGCATGGGGGAATCGTAATTTCCCTGGCATCAAATAAGTCCGGACCAAACGATCCTGGTGTGAACCCTCAAATAGGCTTTATTCCCATCTCGCTTTCCCCGGGACATTGCTTCCCCTCCCCCAACTTCCCCTCGCTGCAGCCAGTAGTATGGAGCAGGATCACCTGACATCCAGAAGATGAAGAGACATGGGTCTCATATGTCGATTGGTGTCTGCTAGCGGCTAGCCATTTTCTTCGCTAACTAGGTTTGGCTAGGCATGTCTGAAGGTTGAAGTTAAATCAAATTTGTCTTTTGAATTTATTATATATAGTTTAACTGTTAAAATATATTTCAGCAACTCTTCTAATGAATGTTGGTATGTTTCCCCACAGGTTCACACTCAATCTGGGCGTTTGCAACATTTATACACGGGAAGACCCAATTCCCAGAATTCAGTATTTTGGTATTTGTGAATGATCTTCAGGTGCTGTACTATGACAGCAACATCAAGAAAATTATCTCTCGAAGCCAACCAAACTCCACAAAGGGAGTTGAAGATATTATGCTTCTAGGTGCAAACAGTGTGATAGAAGACATTTACAATTACATGAAACGTCCATCACATCATGCAAGTCTCTTCGCCAATCACACTGGAGGTGAGCTGAGTGCGGGCAGGTGTTCAGTTCAGGCCCCGTCAACATTCAGAAGACCACACTACATTAAATTTCATTACACTATTATACAAAAGGGCCATGGTTTGTCCGTAGCGTGCCAGCTTGCCATACTGGTAAGTTTCCTGTTTGCTGACTCAGAGGATTGTTCAGAGATGGGATGACCCTATGATCTAAGTGAATTTTCGGAGAAAATAAGAATCTGTGATAAGGTTGTTTGACAAAAGCTACAGCTCAAATATAGTTGATGAAGCCCATATGCAAGTTTGCAAATTGAGCCAGTTACATCATCTGCAGTAAAAAAAAATATCCTAAATGTAGGGTAACGGTACATTCACAGAATCAATTACTAACACAGCCAGCAGTAAGAGGGCATTAAGACTGTTTCTGTGAATCAATATTCAAAGTTTTGGTTTTGTGAGTAGACTAGAGTAAATGTATTCTTATTATTTTATACCAAAGTGTGTCTAGAACATACTGTGGATTGATGCTTGAAACTTCTGGCTTATTTGCCTTCTTATTTTTTCTTTGTTTTGAAGGAGTTCATGTTCATCAGAAGCTGGCTGGATGTGTGCTGGACAATGACAAGTCCAGTCCGGTCATGATGTGGGATGCTTATGATGGAACAGAAGTGGTATATTTTGACATGCATAATCGCACAGTCAGCCCTTTATGGCCACAGCTTATGTGGACCACAAAGGCAGCAGAGATTGTTCTAATGGATTTTCTAAGTATTTATCAGCCTATTTGTATCCAAACATTGAAGTACTATCTGGAGAAAGAAAAGAACATTGTGCTTAGAAAAGGTAAGGATTATAACCTATAACATACACCTGACTAAAACGCATGTTCATTACACCCTGATATACTGTACAGTGTGGAATTACTGTACTGTTACATTTCCTGTGGCCAAGAAAAATTGTGTCCCAATAGGTTTGCATTTTACTATATATTTTACCTTATTTTGCTACCTTAGTATATGTTGCAGTTCTGATTGGTTTGGTAGGTAGGATCTTTGGTCTGACCTATTGCTGGAGGGCCCAGACCTGCCCTTTATAATTTTAATGATTTGTATGACCAGGCTGTTTTCTCTTATTTTTTGTTATGTTTCATATGTAAATGATTTTCTGGCTAAATTGCAACTACCTTTTCTGGGCTTCAGTGTCTTTGTATGTTGCAGTGCTGTGGATGTGAGGAAAGGTATATTTACTCGATAGCGCCGCATTCGGCTATATAAGGTCAAGCCCCCATCACAGCAATAACCTGTCATTTTTCTCACTAACTTTTGTATATTTCCATCCCATGTGAGGAATCTCAGCTTCCCTGCGTCCCTGTATAACAGCTACTTCTCTGGCTGATGCACTGTTGTTTCCCCCCTCAGAGCGGCCCAGAGTCAGACTAATCCAGAAGACATGCAGGGAGACTGGAGTGGTGAAGGTGAGCTGTCTGGCCACTGGCTTCTACCCCCGGCACATCAACCTGACCATGCTGAGAGACGACCATCCCATTCCGGATGAGGAGCTCATTTTCGGGGAGGTGTTACCCAACGGAGACGGGACTTACCAGACGAGGAGAACCCTTAGTATCAGTTCAGAGAAAGCAAGAGAGAAACACCGTTACACCTGCTCTGTCACACACCTTGCTCTGGACAACAAGCTGGACATCAACTGGGGTAATGCACGTAAATACTGTACATGTTCTGCAGCACATTATTGTATTATTGTGGAGTCTGGGACAGGGTGGAAGATCATTGCGTTTTGTGCAAGTGCATATTTGTAACGTCTGCTACTTTCCATAAACATTAACCAATTTACTTACTGATTTTGTCAATGTATTACACTGTTTTACAGAACCAGGGGAAGGTGCTGATGTTGCAGTCATCAGTTCTGTGGTTGTAGTGCTGGTTCTGGTTCTGATCTTTGCCATCCCTGCGTTTATCGTCTATAAGAAGAGACGCAGAGGTGGGGGCATAACCGGTATTTATGGGTATGTGTGGAATGGGGAAAGAGTGTAATATTGTTTTCCTAATAAATTTCTCTTTTTACAGGCATCTAGACCTCCTTTGGATACTTGCTTGCTAAAGGTAAGTGTCTAAATATTAATGTTTACAGAAGAGTATACTGTTCTGTCCCTTCTGAAGATGTATCACTGATGGTTTGTGCTCTCAGTTTTAGAGTCTGAAGGCCCAGCTTCACACTCCTCTATCATTTAGAAATCCTTTGTTGTACCTGGTCAGGATGAGTAATTTTCTTTTTAGTATTCAATGGAATTGCAGACTCTGGTAATTATGGTTCTTGCTATAAAATAGTCAAGTGCCTTACATTTATTGGTGCGTGTGTTTGCTGTAAAGTGGTATATTGAATCAAGTGCACTTAAGTGGACATGCAGACCGCCATCTGAAATTGCCACGACACTTTCAACATCCCATATGCCTATTATCTTATTAATATATTGTTTTCATTATTATAGGGGCAAGCGCCACAGGTGCTGGAGCCACTCTTGTTTTAGTTTTAGTTTTATTTGATGACTTTTCCTGCCAATGCAACTTAAGTTCATGCATAGCAAAACTCACTGAACTTTGCACATCTGTAGAGCACTTTAACTTTAACTTTAAGGCCCTTGGGCCCCTGGTAGCTCGTCATGTTAAGGTACTGCTCCAATGCATGGATAGGCCCCATTGTGTGGTATTGTCTGGGCCATGCTAGAATCATCCAGGATGACTGCCTCATTGTGCACCAGCAACCCCTGCTGGTTGGTCATTCGCTCTCACTTTCAGCTGCGCAATGCGTCTTCCTCCAATGGTATATCTGCTTAGACGTACTTTTGAATTTTGTGTAGAACACCAACTTCACAATTTCACTGATCAGGGCAGCATGTTCTTTAGCCTTTACCTACCTTACTTGAAAGATGGACCAGATCTATTGTGAATGCAGTTACTGAGAAAATGAAGTGCAATGAAATTAAGCTATTTTGCCTTTGTGATTATCTGGTCACTCAAGTGTCATGATGGAAGCATTGCAAGTTAAATGAAATGCATTTGCCATCAAGCCTTTAGGTTTTCATCATATGCTTTCAACACATAACTTGCATTATTCAAGACACTTGCTGCTACTGCAACCCACTCAATATGAACATTGCCAATAAAGGGTAATTATCTGTTTCGTAGTAGCTGTGTTTCCCCCAGCAGAGGGCAGTAGTGGCGCATTATGGAAAAGTACTGGGGTCAGACTTACTTGAACAGAACAACAGAAGTCACGGCAAAGCAGCTTTTCCACCGCATGGTACCGGCTCAACTCGACTTGACTCTACTCTACTCGCTTTTGGTACCAGGTATTTTGTTTTCCACTGCAGATAGTACCCCCGTCAATGTAGCTGGTAGTCATAGCGACGCCGCATGAAAGCGATTCTCTCTGACCATTCAGTGGTCTGGGGTGTTTTCACGTCATCTTTTGGTATCGCCTCAGCTCGCTTGGAACCTTGATGGAGGTGATACCAAAAAGAGTACCAGGTGCCAGGTACTATCCACAACTTTTGCCCGATGGCAAACCAAAACTGTTGAGTAGAGTCGAGTTGAGCCGGTACCATGCGGTGGAAAAGCGGCTCAAGAGACACAGCACTAGCTACACGGAGAGAACTAGTTTAAACTATTAACTTTCAGTTCTGTTAAAAGATTTACAAGAACACAACTAAGTTTATCATTGGTTAATCATCTGCTTTTGCATGCTGCGGATTCCTTTTTGTGTTGTTTTGTTTGAATTCTCCGGTTGGTTTTTTCTGTGCTTGATTCTGATAGAGAAGAAAATAACTTTGGCCGAGCCAGTGGACGATTCACCACCCATGAACTGAACTAGTGCTACAGAGGAGAAGACGGATCAGCACTGCATCCCATCTCTACTAAACTACAAATAAGCTTAGAGATCTCCACCATAATACTAAGAAAAATCACAACTTCGAAGCTTTGTTCATTGAATTGGCATTCGACTGTGAAATTAAGCATTTGATTATTAGGATGGGTGCTCAGTTGCTCAGTTATTCAGAGGTACTTCATGGTGCTGTGGGTTGAGCGTATAGACAGCAGTCACCTGGAGGTTCATTGGCCTGGCTCAGTTCTGGCGTTTGCACATTTGCTAATTGTGATGGGTAGTACATTGGGACTAATCTGTAATATTGATAATGACTATAATGAGATAAATGGTATTGGATTGTAAAGTAATCCCTAGCGATCTGTATTTTGATACTTGAATGATTCTGCTTTTATAAATATATATATGTGTATGGATGTATGTAAGTAATGTTTCATTTTTTTTCTTTGGCCACGTTTGTCGGAACAAGAGAGCCGACAGTGTTTGAAAAGCTTCACATATCAATGGTACCCATCCCTGACCTGTCTTGGGGGTGAAAGGTGAGCGGGATCGGACTGAGAGATCTAACTCAGACGGACCTCAATACAGGCACACAGAAACAGACTGTAAATAATCTCGGGCTTCCAGTCTTTTTTAATTATTATTTTTCATAATTGTACAACTAATAAATGTTAAAGAGTTAAAGAGTTTTTTTTTTTTTTGCTTGATTTATTTGCGTGAAACAACTTTGATAGTATGTCAGTTCCAATTCATTTTCTATTTTAATTTGTGTTAATTATGAATCTGAATTATGAATTAATTATGCTATATTTTTTTCGCTTTTCTTCCCTTCCACACTGCGCCACCTCTCTCTAAATTTTAAATTTACGGAGGCCTTAGTTATCTGGTGATCTCGACGTAAGGAAAGTTTTCTTGTGATCTTGTGCCATCCCATAATTCCAAGTTGCTACAGTGAAAATGCCCAAAATCCAGTACATGAATACCTGGGAAGGTCTTCAAGAATATTTTGGACTTTGCAGAAAATAGTTTGATTTCATAATTTTATTGAATTTTAAAAAGTGGTATGTATGAAATTGAACATTTGGAGGATTTTACCATCCCATGAATCCCGATTCCTACTGTGAAAACACTTTTTTCATGACTACCTGGGACTTCAGATATCTAGTTGAGTTTAACTTTTTGATTAGATTATTTTATGGAATTTTAATTTTAATATTTAATTGCCATTTTGGAGATACTCCATTGTAGAGCGTTTAATACTGCATTCTGGAGTATTTATTTATTGGCTTATTGAAAGCGCAAGTCGTAATTTTATCTGCGGTAGATTCGCGCCACAAAGAGATTTACTGTAAAAGAGTATTGTAGACTGCGCGCACAATTTTTAAGTGCGGATAGCAAGTAGTAACTTTAAATTTACTGTAAAGTGATTTACAGTAATGTAGACCGCGCACAAAATTTTAAATGCGGATAGCTGGTCCCAGCATGCAGGTGCAGTTGGCGTGACCGCAGCGACGAACTGTTTGTGGGTGGTGGAGGAAATTAGGTGGGAGAGAGAAGCTCTTAAAGGTGTGGCTGTCATTCGGCCATGAAACGTCCTGAGGAAGTATTTAACTCGGATCCGAACGCAGCCGGGAAGTTTGGAGTGTTGGGTTTTTAAGAAGTTATGGAACGAATAACTGCACTTCTTTTTCTTTTACAGGCGACAGTAACTGTTGTCAACACAGGTAACATATTTAGCCTATAGCCATTGATTTATGATTTGAATAAATCACCAGCTTGGCTGAAAGCAAACCACCCACTAGACAGCGGTGGATGTTTGTGCGGGTAAACAAGCATTCCAGCTGAGAGCAACGGATTGGCTTAGCGAATTTGTAATTGGCCTACGTTACTCGTTTTCATGTGAATGTCTTATGTAGCCTATACAAAAAACTTAATACTTAGCAACGTAATTTTTTCTACTGTAAAATCAAACCGATCCGTGAACTTAAGATTCGTGACGTACAAAAGGCGTATTAAGCCTATACTTCGGCAAAGAGCTGTGACGAGGGTTCTGTTGTCTATAGTAAACGAGACTCCAAACTTCTGATGTAGCCTATAGGTTTTGGTTAGCCAGAGGTCGTTAATCGATTTACTGTTTAAGATATGTGGTTTTTTTAATTCATAAAAAACTTAGCAAAAACAATGCCCTTTAATGTGAGTTACGAGAATGCTTGTTTTCCGTTTGCCCCTCTCCTGTCTATTTGCTTCGCCAATGCAGTTGACGGTGGCTTCAAAAGTGTCCTGTTTTTTGTGGCAATTCCTCTGAATATCCCCAAAAATGTTATCTGCAATACAAATGTTAAAGTTTAAACGTTAAAGTGTCAGAATCTACACCATGTATTTGCTTTCTTTTATTCAATAATTTTATTCAGAACACAATTCAATTTGATTGTGAGCCACTTGTCTTATCAGTACAAAGTACAGCTAATTATATGCTTTAATGCCCTATATGTCTTTGCCGACTTTAATAACCATAGCAGGCTACTGCCAAGAGTACAAAGTGCATTTGATACATAGCCTACTATTATACGGAAAGAGTGAAGGATGTTGTACATTCACATAGAAACTCATTGTTGAATGAATGAAAGTAAATTTGTCTATTGTTTGTTTTAAAACTCACTTTTCCTTTGCGTTGTTCTACGCGGGATGGTTGGAACAATGGATCCAACCTATGGTTGATTCCAATTGATCATTAATAAAACACTAGTTTACACATGTTGGAAAATAACACATATGTCAATAACTGTATTATTTTTTTAGTCTAAAGCATTTTTTGTGCATATTTATCAAGGGTGCCAATAATTCTGGAGCCCACTGTATATAACACTGTTGCCACATTGTCTGCCCACACCAATACGCGCTCGCACCTGAGTGCCTTTTGGAAGTGGATTAGAGTGAGACATCTGTTCGCACAATCTAGCTATTTTTCAAGGTTCAAAAGTACGTTCCACTGTTCTGGAATTGACCCCCGCTATGCCTGGGGCAGTGTTGCTATAAAACATACACCAACCTACAATAATCCTTTTATGCAGTCGTTTGCAATATAGCGCAATGTGAATGTTTGACTTCTTTTATGCCTCCTCGACGGCACAGCCGTGGCTGTAGGCATTATGTTTTCGGGTTGTCCGTCCGTCAAAGGTGGTCAAAGGTTAAGGTCACCGTGACCTCACAAAACACGTTTTTGCCTTGAGGGAATACAAAACACACTCAAAACACAAGACTCAAGGATGAACTGATCAGATTTTCGTGGTCAAAGGTCAAGGTCACTGTGACCTCACGTCTGTCCCATTCTCTTGTGAACGCTGTATCTCTGGAACGCCTTGAGGGAATTTCTTCAAATTTGGCACAAACGTCCACTTTGACCCAAGGATGAACTGATTAGATTTTGGTAGTCAAAGGTCAAGGTCACTGTGACCTCACAAAGCATGTTTTTGGCCAAGAATTCATACACTAATTATGACAAAGTTAGACACAAATGTCTAATAGGATCCAATGATCAAGTAATGACTTTTTATATCGAAATGGTCAATCTAGCCAGGAAAAGGAACCAGGGAAGGAGTGAATTATCACATGCATGAAGCCTTTCCTCCTGGCTAGACCTCATTGTTTAGAGATTGTACTTAAGCTGTGCCCTTTCAAATGCAAGCTCTCCCCTGATACTTAGGTGCCGAGAGCCATTTGAAAGCAACCCTGGGTGACTAGAAATTATAATATGTGAAGAGTCATTGATCTAGCAAGGAAAGGAACCAGGGAAGGAGTGAATTATAACGTGCATGAAGCCTTGATGAAGTGATGCCATTTTATATCCGAACTGGCTACTGGTTGACGGAGGCATACAACTGTGAGGCAGTATTTCTAGTTCTTCATGACATGCATAGCTTTTTCTGACATAATGTGGCTTAAAAGGGTAAATAATCCCTCTAAATATCAATAGTGTAATTAAGAAAAATTATCAACTCATTAAAATTCTGGGATTGCAATTGTGGTTGTAACAAAAGCCAGCATGCGCATTGGGTCCACCAGGGCCAAATTTGAGGACCACTGAACTAAATAGGTATTCCCAAATCTTAACAGAACAACATAGCAGCAGTCATCAAATTACTAATACCAATTTAGCACTTGAGTACGCACACTCCTTGCACAAAAATAAATATACCATTAAATCTACTCACAAACTCTGTACTTACCTTGGTACTTTTGCCCCAGTCAGCCAGTTGATGCCACGTTTTTCGTCACCTGCCTTAAAATTCGCCTACAATACAAGCAAGGAATAAGAAGTAATAAAAATGATTATTGTAATGCTGTGTGTGTAGTATAGTTGAATGACATCAATTGCTGTTAGAGGACATTTCGCATGGAATATTACTCAAAGTTAAAATGCAAGTTAACAAGTCAAATTTCTCCTCAAATGGAATCTACTTTACTTCAGAGACCAGAAATTTTCATTTGCATTGTCTAATAAGCTATTACACATGTTACAGAAAAGATAGCTTCAGCATGGGGGAATCGTAATTTCCCTGGCATCAAATAAGTCTGGACCAAACGATCCTGGTGTGAAAGCACCCTCAAATAGGCTTTATTCCCATCTCGCTTTCCCCGGGACATTGCTTCCCTCCCCCAACTTCCCCTCGCTGCAGCCAGTAGTATGGAGCAGGATCACCTGACATCCAGAAGATGAAGAGACATGGGTCTCATATGTCGATTGGTGTCTGCTAGCGGCTAGCCATTTTCTTCGCTAACTAGGTTTGGCTAGGCATGTCTGAAGGTTGAAGTTAAATCAAATTCGTCTTTTGAATTTATTATATATAGTTTAACTGTTAAAATATATTTCAGCAACTCTTCTAATGAATGTTGGTTTGTTTCCCCACAGGTTCACACTCTATCTGGGCGTTTGCAAC
>NW_026985794.1:0-10582 GCF_018555375.3 Anguilla rostrata | reverse complement strand
CCCCCACTTATGGCAGCCCATCGATGACATGATGACGTTGCTCCAATTAATTTGTTGGGGTTTATTGGGGTGTATTCGCCTGTGCATAGCCATGTGCTGTGCAGGCCATGCGTGATCCGCAAGTCGTGCCACATGAGGGGCAGGGGTATACGGCACAGGAAAGGGGGGCCCTGCAGCACGTTGGTGCCTCTGTGCACGCTGCTTGCATTCTCCTCCTGTAGCCTGCTCCTGAAGGGAGTGATTCCCTGGTGGCAGGTGGAGCTCCAGGTGTGGCGATCAGCAGCCAGGGACTTTTGTACGGGTGGTTTGATTTGCATTTCTTCAGGAGGTTTAGGTGATCCTTAGGCCCCCCCTGCCATCAAGGCTGTGCACGCATGAGCTGTCTGTCTATCTGTCCTCTGTCTCTCATTTACATTTCAGGCATTTCACAGACACTCTACAACCTTGAACCAACAGCCTTGGAGCAAAATGTTATACTGCACTGCCACCAACACTTACACACACACATGCACAAACACACACACAAATGCATGTATGCATGAATGCGCACAAGCATGCATGCACGAACATGTGCACACACGTGCATGTGCTAACGCACGCGCACACACGCACTTATGGCAGTCCATCGATGACAATGATGACGTTGCTCCAGATTCATTTGTTGGGGGTTTATTGGGGTGTATTATGCCTGTGCATAGCCATGTGGCTGTGCAGGCCAATGCGTGATCCACAAGTCGTGCCACATGAGGGGCAGGGGTATACGGCACAGGAAAGGGGGGGCCCTGCAGCACGTTGGTGCCTCTGTGCACAACGCTGCATTCTCCTCTCTGTAGCCTGCTCCTGAAGGAGAGTGATTCCCTGGTGGCAGGTGGAGCTCCAGGTGTGGCGATCAGCAGCCAGGGACTCTTGTACTGGTGGTTTGATGTTGCACTTCTTCAGGAGGGTTTTTAGGTGATCCTTGTAGCGGTTTTTTTGGCCCCCAGCAGACCTATGACCATCCAAGAGCTGGCCATAGAGGATCTGTCTAGGTAGCCGGTGGGCAGGCATGCGGATCACATGCCCGACCCAACGCAGATGTCTTTGCGCAAGGAACACGGCAATGCTGGGTGTATGAGTCCGGTCGTGGATTGCCACATAGGGCACCCTGTCTTCCCAGGACACACCCAGGATCCTTTGGAGGCAGCGGATGTGGAAGGCCTCTAGAGTTCGTATGTGCCTCTGGTAGGGGGTCCAGGTTTCCGAACCATAAAGCAGTGTGGAGAGGCAAACTGCCTTGTACACAGCTGCTTTGGTGGAGATGGTTAGGTTCCTGTTCTGGAAGACCTTGGACTTGAGCCTGCCGAAGGCAGCAGAGGCCAGACTAATATGAACCTGGGTGTCGTTGTCGTCAATGTTGCAGGAGGGGGACAGAATGCGAGGTAGGTGAAATGTGGGACAATGGCAAGAGGATGACTATCAAGGGTGAAGGTAGGCGCATGTGGTTGGGGGATGAACCCTTGCACGACTATCTGCATTTTCTTGATGTTGATCTGGAGACTAATGACGCTGTATATGGAAGCAACCACATTTAACGCACGCTGTAGGGATTCTGGTGAGTGGGCGAGGAGAGCACAGTCATCAGCGTACTGTAGCTCCAGGATGCAGACAGTAAGGCGGGGGAAGACCATTGTCATTGCTTCCCAAACCCGTGATGCCCAAGCACATCCTTCCATAATCCACTGTCAGAGCCCACTCTTGTGTTCAAATCGCCTAGGAGAATGGCTTGTCATGGATGCTTTTTTATTTATGGGGAGTGCAGGGGCGAGAAGAGTTCCTTGTACTCGGGGTCAGCAACCAGTTTTGGGGGCGATGATGGTGGCATAACGATTTTTTTGTGAGGGAATCAGTTTTTCCCACTGATGCCAACTGGGGTTTCTGGATTTTCTGGTAGGTTTGTCCTCACAGCAAAACCTACACTATGGAGGGGGTGAAAACCCTTTCCCAAACCCCCCTTCCAGAAGATAGTCAGCCTTCCCCCCATCTCTGTTATGAGCCCCTCCCCAAAAAGCGGGTTTTCCCGGGGAGGGCCAAAAAAGGATGTTGTCCCTCTTCAGCCCCGGGCAACCAGCGCTGTTCTTCTTGGGGGGCCACAGGAATCATCCGTTACACCCCGGAAGCCCCGGTCATTCCAGGTCGGTGTGTTTTTTTGGGGGGTTTTTTTTTTTGTTAATTTTGGGCCGGGATGGGGGGATGACCCGGCACCCTGCGGTAGGCTGCCCGGTTAAAAGGGGAAACAGCCCTTTTGGGCCCAATTTTCAATTTTTCCCCCTTCTCAGGGTGGGCAGGGCGGGGCTGCTCAGTCACATGAGGAGCTCCCGGTGGGCACGCTGTTCCATCCCAAACCCGGGGCGACCATCTTTCCCGCCCCCCCCGGGGGGTTAGAGGGGGATACTCCTGACCTGTATCCCCCCCCTTTTCCCCCCATCGCCGAGGGGGTGGGGGTTGAGGGAATGGGGTGGGGTTTTTGGAGCAGGCTTGCGCAATTAATAGATTAGATGGGGTAGTTGTCCCAAGTCTCACCCTCACTGTCTTGGATCCACCTTATGTTTTCCAGTGGCATAAAAGGCTCATGACGACCTAAAGGGCTCATGCCCTTTCCAGAACACCGGTCTGTTGGTGACTGCCTAATGCGGGTTTTCCCACAGATTTATCAGGGGGTTTCCCTCGTAGCCATAGCACGGGGCAAGTGCACCCACTGGGCATTGGGGCAGTGGATGGGGGCGTCGGGACGTGGGCCTGTGCTGCCTCCTCGGGGGGTCCACTGCGGCCCCAAGATCCGCTGCTGTTTGGCCCGAGGCTGAAAAACACACGGTTCCCTGGGACTGTCAACGAGGAGGCACAGTGAGATCTGGGTGAGGGAGAGGCTTGTACTGACAAGGAAAGATTTTGCACTCTGTTTTTTCCAAAACTCAGTTGAGTTAGTCAGGGGCAGTGCCTGGGAGGGGGAAGCAAGCAAGCAGACAAGCATGCAGCTATGCTATTTTAGGGGGCTGCACTGGCGCATCACACCACCCCCGTCCACCAAATCCCCGCACATACACACAACCTGGTTGGGCCGGCGCCCCACCACAAAAACCACACACACAGTCACGGGGTTTTTTTTAATTTGGGAAAAGAACAGCCAATATTCCTCTTTAACTCCCCTAAAACAGATCCCCCAGCATTTTTTCCGACCTACCTTCCCCGTAGATTCTGTGGGCTGTGGCGGGGATTTGGGGATGGCCGAGAGATAATATGCTGCAGCTGCTCCTCAGGGCGGAGGATCACTACCCCATCCTGGCTGGAAACATCAAAGCTTTTAAAGTGATCTTGGTTTTTTTTTTTCCGCCGTCTTCAAACGAGATCAGCTGCACCCCTTTCTTTTGGCCAGAATTTACTCAGTAAGTTCTGCAGCTGGAAAAAAAATGGAAACCAAAAAAAAAAATTTTAAACTGGTCCATCGTGCACAGTTGGCACAGGCTGACTGCAGGTGCCCAGGTATTTAGAGGCCTGTTTTCAGTGAAGGAAAGGGGAGGGGGGATAGTCTCGCTCGAAAACCACAGCAGGGGTGCACAAGGGGCCCCTCCATTTCAGGTTTTGGGGAAACTTTGCCTTATCAAATCTTAATCTGAGATTTGTAAAAAAAAAAGCAGTGATTATCAAAAATGATTGTTTTTTTAATTTTGTTGAAGGTGATAAAAGTTCAACTAAAATAATGCTTTAAAACATGTACTACAAAAAGCTATAAACAGAACGGGTGAGAGCGGCAATGACTGCTAGGGCCCCGGGGGAAAAACCCACCTTGCTTTTTTAAAAATGCCCTCCAGCAGGATCGAGCTTCTGCCCCGGGTCCTCCAGCGATGGCAGCATTGTCCATGGCACAACAAGGGGAAAATTTATGGCTGGGGAGATGAACCTGCAGTCCCCAGTTGGGGGGGTTTGGGGCACAAACACTGATGTAAAAAAGTGTCTGAATGGCTTTTTCAACCGAAAGTTACCAGCCTTCCCGGACAAAGACCTTGGCAAGGGGGCCCGACCCGAGTCCGTGGTTATGAATAAATGTCAAATCTTTTCACCTTTCATGCAACCACATACGCAAGCCTTTAATAAGATAATTCAGGCCAACTTCAAAACAGAGGGGGCTGTCATACCAAATTTCTTTAACACTGACTGAGTCAAAAACCAGCCTACTTTAACACTGACCGAGGGGATCTGTTGTTTGGTCTGCAGAGTCAACAACCTGGGTGGGAGGATGTCTCCAGGGGGATCATTGGGGGACTGCCAGGAACTTCCCCTGGGATGAAGTAGAGCACAGCTGGAGCTCCAGCCCTTACCCTCGCACTCCCGGGACCACCTCCAGGTCATACCCGGGGCCAGACCTTAGGCCCGGGAGAGGCAGGGGGGGGGGCCCAACCTCCCCCTTTCCGGGGGCCCGGGCCCCCCCTCTCAGAGGGCAAGAAAGGGCCCCGCCCACCCCAGACCTGCCACTCCACAGGGCTATCGAGTCCCTGCCTAAATCGGAGATCCAACACTTCACCAGGGCCTGTGGGCAGAGCAAACCAGCAAACATTCATCAGAGCCTCCCCCAAAACTTTAGGCCCCCTTCCTAAATGACTTTTGGGCTTTCCCCGCCTAAAGCCAAAATTGGAGTTGGGTTTCTAAAGGGGGAGAAAAGGTGTGGGGGGGAAAAATGGGGGCCTCACCCAAGACAAAAGGCCCTGGAAAGGCCAAAATTTTTCCAACCTGCAGTTTACCAACAACAAAATTTGGAGAAAAAGGAGAAAAAATGCCCCGTTCAACAAAATGTTCAGTTTTCATCTAGAACAGTTCATTTAGAATAAAATTTTCATTATTTTTTAAACATACATTGCTAAATTCCAAAAAAAATTTGGCAAATTAATGAGTTTAAAAAAAAACAATTCTTCTGTTCTTCTGTGAGACTGACAATTTGACATCTCTTCCAATAAAAGTCAACAAGGTTTGATCAACAGATAATTTTAAAGGGCCCCCACAGAAGTATTCACCCACAAGTGTAATTTTTTCCCCCCATTCAACCCCCACTGATGTGGTGTGGCTCTGTCACAACTATTTGTCATTTGATCTCAAACAGAGGAAGTCAGCTGGACCATAATTATCACCTTTAAATCACTGGATTCAGATGATCATCCTTTCATAAAGTTGACTGTTTGTAGCCCATTTTTTAACAGACCTCCCCCTCACAGCCAGGTCCCTCCCCCCCCACAGCCAGACCTCTACCCCACGCAGCCCGACCTCCCCAAAACAGCAAGGCCTCTCCCCCCAAACAGTTAGTCCCTCCTCCACACAGCCAAGCCCCTCCCCCACCCAGTCAATCCCTCTCCCAAATACCAAGTGCTTTTGGTTCATGTGTAGGGTAAAAAGAAACATAGGGGTTTTAAGAAGGATGTGGCCAGAAGTCCCCCATCGATCAGGACCCCAACCCGTAGAGAAGTGTTCAGCAAGAACCCTACCAAGACAAACTAGCACTGGAATCACATCTAATACACCTAATAGACAAAAAACAATCCTCCCAAATACACTAACATAATATATTACCTAACTAGGACGGGAGCTAAACTTAGGCTAGGGAGGGGTGGGGAGAGGTGCAGCCTGAAGAGATGAGTCTTCAGTCTGCGTTTGAAGGTGGTGAGATTCTCTGCTGTTCTGACCGCCACGGGGAGGTCATTCCACCAGCGAGGGGCCAGGACAGACAGCAGGCGGAGGGGAAGTACAGACGCGAAGAGGGGAGGTGCCAAGCGTCCAGAGGTGGCAGAACGGAGAGGTCTGGCTGGTGTGTAGGGTCTGATGTTCCTCTGGATGTACCCTGGTGCTGACCCCTTAGCTCCCTGGTATGCAAGCACCAAGGTCTTAAATTTGATGCGAGCCAATTAGAGGCAGCCAGTGGAGGTCAGTGAGCAGGGGGGTGACATGGGAATGTCTGGGGAGGTTGTAGACCAGGACGGCTGCAGAATTCTGGATGAGCTGCAGGGGTCTGATAGCGGATGCTGGCAGACCAGCCAGTAGTGAGTTGCAGTAGTCCAGGGGGACAGGACCATCGCTTGAACCAGGAGCTGGGTTGCGTAGGTGGTGAGGAAGGGCGGTTCTCCGGATGTTGTACAGGAAGAACCTGCACGTTCGATTCACCGCCGTGATGTTCTGGGAGAGGGACAGTCTGTTGTCCATCACCACTCCAAGGTTTTTGCAGTGGGTGATGATGACACCTCCCCACACAGCCCGGCCTCTCCCCACACAGCCAGGCCCTTCCCCACACAGCCAGGCCCCTCCCCAATACAGACAGCCCCCCCCCCAACGCTATTGGCCCAACTGTTTTTGTCTGGATGGTGCTAACGCTCATGACGTGCTGTCCCCACCAGGGCCTCCACCCTGCAGCTGTACTGGTGGCAGGGAAGCAGGCTGTCACTGTGTGCCAGGTGAGGGGCGTGGAGCTCTGGAGCTCCCCTGGTGGTACACCTTAAAGCTGGAGATGGAGGAGATGTTCTGCACGGACCAGCTCACCGTATAGTTGCGGGAGCCAAAGGAGGACTGGTGTAGGTTTATGATTTCAGAGTTGCTAGGGGGCAAAAATAAACAAAACTCATTCAAACAGGCAAAGCTTTCAAACAGTAATATCCAAGACAATATTAGCATTCCCTTGTTAGATATGTTGGAAGTGATGAAAGTCGATTCACTGTTCAAAATTAGAGGAGAGATTGGCACACAAACTCTTAATCCAGCACATCCCATCATGTGCCAGGTCATGCGCCAGGGACACACTGAACAAAATCACATGATTTCCTTTGGCAGGGCTGGTGATCCCGCACTGACAGCAACATTTAGTGAAAAATCCAAAAACCCTACAAGTACATTAATTAAGTTGACAGGAAAACCATACAGGTTTTTCCATGCCTTACCCTGGGGCTAGATAAAAGAAGCATCAATGTAGGACTGCACCATACATCTAACTGCAGTTTTTAAAGCGTATTAAGACTAACTGATTGGCCTCTTTTTCTTTAATCTGTTCGCTCCGGCATTATTTACTCAGTAAGTGCTGAATGTGCTGTGGTATCTGCAGCTTCCCATGCCGGGTTACCCATCTCTGGACCGGACATTTAAGCCTTCTATAGGTAGTATATCTCATAAAAAACACGTTTTTCAAAAGTACAAAAATGCCAAGTTACTAAAAAGATGATATCAAAATGAGCCAAGTTACGATACACAAACAATATAGGCTATCTTGCCTCACGAAATGACATAAGATGTATCTCAAAGCAATGCTACCAATATTTCCTAGTTCTTTCAAGTCACTTGGCCCTGTGTATAAGCATGCATACATGAACAGGCCAAATATATGTGGGATGGCTCTCTCACAGTCAAGATTGATTTAATAGGTGTGTGTATGTCCAATTTGTATTGGTATGTAGGCCTATGTATTTCGCTGCCCAGGCTTTCTGTTGCGTGAATGATAGTATGTTTCTTGGTACAAGTGGGGTTCGTGAATGTGAATGTAAGATGCTGCCAGGGAAATGTCCCCATGCGGATAAAGAAGTTCTCTATGTATGTATGTACAATATGTGTTTTACATGCAGTATTTTTTGTCGTAGCAAATATACAATAACTTGCACATGTACTCAAATTCAGTTCAGAAGCAAGTATAAACATGTTTTTGGAGAAATGTGCTTCCTGTCATTGCTCAGCAGCAGTTCTGTAATTTAAAGAATTTTACATTAATTTCAATGTACAATGTTCAATGTGTTCCATGAGGCAATTCGAAATATTTGTCTCTTTGATCTGACAGAAAGTTTGCATGACATTGTGAAATGGTAAGATTAGAAAACACAGGACCAAGTGACTTGAAAGAACTGAGGAAATATTGGGTAGCATTGCTTTGAGATACATCTTATGTCATTTCGGTGAGGCAAGATAGCCTATATTGTTTGTAGTATCGTAACTTGGCGTCATTTTGATATCAATACTTTTTAGTAACTTGGCATTTTTGTACGTTGAAAACGTGTTTTTTATGAGATATCAGTTCTTTTTGCAAAGCGTTTTATTATGAGAGTGAGAAATGCGACCCTGCAAGAAACGGTTGTGGATTATGGCTATCGTTGTGTGAATCTGTACAGTCTGATGAGCGTGTACCGTTCAGCAGTTTCGGTTTGCTATATATGTAAACAGTGTCTGTGAGAAAGGATGCAATGGCGTAAGCGTAAACGCATCAGAAACGCAGATGGAATATGGTATGTACTCACGGATTGACGTCCATCCAACGAGCCTTGACTGACAAAATAATCAACACGCCCGTAGAATTATAACTCCCTAGGTCGCAACTTGTGTAGCCTTCTGTCCTGCTCCGTTGTCTGTTATTTCGTGGAGATGCACTATTAGTGTTTGTAAGGTTTATCCTTCTGTCCTGCTCCATTGTCTGTTATTTCGTGGAGATGCACTTTTAGTGTTTGTAAGGTTTATAAGGCATTTTGATAGGCTAATCTGCAGGTAGGAATCCTCTTCGCCGTTTTGCTAAACTAGAACCGGAAAACATGATAGTGGAGAATAGGAGCAGACGCATATGTCCCAGCAGGCTTTGCATATGAGAGAATAACAACAGTGTGAGAGAAATTAAAATGAAATTACGAAATTCCGTAGTTGAAACAATATGTTTTTAGCAGAATGGGCATGTAGGTGAAGGTTGACATGATCACGGAGTATAGTGCGAAGTAAATGGAGTGACCATGACGAGCTTATATTCCTTATCAAATGGTATATATAACAGTCGGTATTGAACATTGGTTGTTGAAGTGGAGGGTCAAATAACATTGCACACATTATTTACCTGTAATGTAATCTATTGCACGAATGTGTTTTTCTCATGTTCAGTGCTAGTAGTTATACTTATGAGTGAATCATGATTTTAAATGTAATGTTTTAATGCGGAGTTGCAGAACGTACATACGTAGTAATTGTGTGTAGCCTATGTGGCTAGATAGAGAACAGGGCGAGATAACATGGATGTAGAAACGTGGCGTTTGCTGATATTAAGGTTTTGTACAGTAGCCAAGTGAAGAAATATAGTTAGTAGAAATGGCACAGTGGTGAACCGGTGTAACTTTTAAATAAAAGGAATACATTTGCGTCATGAAATGCATATGGGTGGCCGTGAGTGAGTGAGGTTTACCAGTCTGTGACTTCGTTAGCTAATGCCATAGCTATGCAATGCGTGAAATATCATTAGCGAACCTGCCGGTAGTTTTAAAGAAGAACACAAGCCAGTAAGCACAGAAGAGCTTCAGTTGAATCCATATGGCTTAGCAATATTGTAGCCGGTCAATAACTGAACGTACAGACGGTAAGTCATAATGCATATATCTTAGCAATATTGTAGCCGGTTAATAACTGAACGGTCAACGCGGGTAGAATGGTGCAAAAGCAATAATTAAGAAGTAGTAGACAATTATTAGTGAGGATCGAAGCAGGTTAAAGAAACGTGTTTCAAGCTGGGCTTGAACATACGACCCAGTGTTATCAAGCCTGTAACCTTACCCACTAGGCCACGGATGGATTAGCTGTTCAAATTGCGGAGTTGCAGAATGTACACAAGTAGTAATTGTTTGTAGCGTATGTGGCTAGATAGAGAACAGAGCGAGGTAACATGAATGTAGAAATAGAAGCGTGGCGTTTGCTTATATGAAAGTTTTGTACGGTAGCCAAGTGAAGAAATATAGTTAATAGAAATGGCACAGTGGTGAACTGGTGTAACTTTTTAATGAAAGGAATACATTTGCCGTGACTTCGTTAGCTAATGCCATAGCTATGCAATGCGTGAAATATCATTAGCAAACCTGCCGGTGGTTTTAAAGAACACAGGCCAGTAAGCACAGAAGAGCTCCCGTTGAATCCATGTGGCTTAGCAATATTGTAGCCGGTTAATAACTGAACGGTGAACGGCGGGTAAATATGGTGCAAAAGCAATAATTGATAAGTAGGCTAGTAGACAATTATTAGTGAGGGTTGAAGCAGGTTAAAGAAACGTGTTCTAAGCTGGGCTTGAACCTCCGACCCCATGTTCCCAAGACTGTAACCTTACCCACTAGGCCACAGGTGGACTAGCTGTTTGAACGGGAAATGTTTCAGAATACAAATGTATGGGTATTTTGCTGTGTGTATGCGCGTTTTTGATTGGGTCGTGTAGGGCAGATTTGGCTGGTGTTAGTGAAATGTCCAATGGGGAGACATGTTGTTAGTGGGATAGGCGGCAGGAAAAATAAGAATGAGAAGAAGAAGAAGAAGAAGAAGAAGAAGAGGAAAACGCAAAATCCCCTTAGTTTGGGGCTTTATTGTGTGGACATGTGAAGTTGTTTATGAATTCTGTCTGTTGAAATGGGGTCAGAATGTACAGAATTTAATGTTTTTAAGGGCTGAGTGTCTGTGGCTGTTGTGGTTATTTCTGTGGGGAACCCTGAAAAGTGCCAAACTCTCGGTGCTGTATAGGTATGGGGGCATGCCCCCGCCAAGGCGTAACTTGGCGGGATGGCATACCTGCCATCCCAAT
>NW_026985793.1:0-12195 GCF_018555375.3 Anguilla rostrata | reverse complement strand
ACCCGGTCCCGCTCGCCATTGGTCCGGGGCCCCCTCGACGCTTCCCCCGGGACCTCTGGCCGTCACCTCAGCTCCACCCACAAAGCCCCACGTCCTCTGCCACGGTAGCTACCTACGTGCTGAAGGCTCTCTTATCGCCGTTTAATTGCACGAGCACTCGCAGAACAGCTATGTAATTGCCTAGCTAAGCAAGCAAGGAGACAGTCCACACTCTATAACACATGTACCCGACAAGTCACAAACCAGGGACACATGGCAACAAGTCATCAACAAGCTCTCTTAAGAACAGAAAAGTCGCCCCGTCCGGCGGACGGAGCATCCAAAAATAGCACAAACTCAGGAGTGTTCCTCTCCACGGAAATCTTTAGTAAAAGGCGAAAGATTTGTGCGTGATGAAGAGAAACCCGAGCACACGTGGCCTCTCGCCGTCACCAGCCGCCGTAGGCCCTCCCGGCCCGGAGCCGCAGGCCCGGAGTTGTCCCCCCGCGCGTTATCCGCGGAAGAGGGAGAGGAGACGCTATAACCGCCCGACTGGCAGAGGGCGCAAGCGAGCCACGGACCGCTGCAAACCGGCTCGCTAGCTGACTTACTTAACCAACTTCACTCACCCAGCTAGCTGACGGAGAATGACAGATAGATAGATAGATAGATAGATAGATAGATAGATAGAAAGAACGACACGCACACGATAAAACTATTTCTTTTATTTCATTTAAAAAAAAAAAAAAAACCCCACAAGGACTCAGTTGCTTGTCCAAGCAGAAGCAGAAGCAGAAGCAGAAGCAGAAGCAGAAGCAGAAGCATTTCCTTTGCACCCGAAAATAGAGGCGCACCGTTCCCGGACGTACTGCAATACCGGGTCGATGCGTGGAGCGGACGGAGCAAGCTCCTTCTCCGACTCCCAGTCTCAAAAATCCGTTTAATATGTAGTCCCCAGATAGGGGACGTATCAGATATTAAACTGATAAGAACAGATTTTTTTTTTTTTTGAAAAAATTTTATTCACTCACCATCACAACACATTACATGCACATTTTCCCTTCCAACCCACAAGTCCAAGTCCAGATCTCCCATAGCAGCCCCCCCCCCAATTGAAATCCAAAACACAAACCCCCAAAAACCCACCCAACACAAACACAAATCAGTACCTCTATACACCATCCAAACACATTCCCCACAAAACACCCCTTCCAAAGACACCTTGCCCAAAATCATAAAACACCCCCCTATATTTACCTCAAACTAAACCTTTCCACCGCTCTCTTGCGGCGTTAAACCCCCACCGCAGCACTTCCCCCTGGAAACGCCGCTCCACCTCCGCCTTCACCATCTCCACCACCCCTCTCCCTGTCCAACCTTGCCTCACTGCTCCCCTCTCTCCTCTAGCCACCCACAATTTGTGCTTCACAACACTGAGAAGCAACAGTGTTAAGAAGCCTTCCCTTCCTTTTATCCTCTCCAGACCGCTGCCGTAGAGTACCATCTCCTGGCGCAGCTCCCTCAGAACCCCATACCTACCCTTCACCCCAGCCCACACCTCCTGTGCGAACCCGCACCCCCAAAACACGTGCAGCACTGTTTCCTCCTCCCCACACCCCCACCTTGGACAGTACCTGTTCTTTGTCAATTTGTGCCGGTACAGGATATCCCGCACCGGCAACCGCCCATATGCCACCAGCCAGTTCAGGTCTTTCAGCCTGTTTTCTAGGCCTTTTTTCTGCACAGCCACCCATCCTTCCCTTCCCACCCCCACCCGCAAACCCCCCTCCGGCCTCATCTTGTCCCTCAGCACCTTATACAAGCGCCGATGGTCCGTTGCCAGCTCCCTATTCCCCCACACCTCCTTCCTCTTTGCCCATCTCACCATATACAAAAACTGTGCCGGAGCCACCTCCGCCCTTGGGACCCTATTGTCCCATTCCACCAGGGAGCGGAAGTACCCCGACACCCAGAACCGTACAAAACGCTGGAATTTGTGCACCCTCTCCCCCACGAGAGCCACGCACATGTTACAAAAAAACATAACATCAAATTTCAACGGGAAGCACGGAACATCCCTACCCCCCTCCTCCACCGCCTGATACATACTCACCCGTTGGATGTACTCATACCCCCCCCACAGGAACCGGAACACCTTCCTGGTCAAAACCCTGCGCATGCGCAGGGGCATGACAAACACCCTAGCCAAATAGGTCAGGGACGGCAAGATGTCCGCCTTCAGGGCCATAACCTTGCCACTTACGGTAAGGCGCCTCCCCGACCACAGACCTAATCTCTTCTCCACCCCTGCCAACCTCCTCCCCCAATTTCTCTCTGCATCCTCGGCCGTGTCCCCCCCGAAATCTACTCCTAATATCCTGAGCGGGCCCTCCGAAACTCCCAGCCCACCCAGGGCATCCACCCTGGCCCTCCATGTGCCAAAATATTTCATTTGGGACTTTGCCCGATTTAGTCGGGCCCCCGACCCCCTCCCAAACTCCTCAACCAACCCCAAGGCCACCTCCAGACCCCTCTCTGTCCTAAAAAACAGGGTCATGTCATCTGCATAGAGGGACACTTTAAGAGCTTCCCTACCTCCCCCTGGGATTGAGATCCCCCTAATCTCCTCCTCCCGCCTAATCGCCTCCCCCAGAGGCTCCACATATAGGGCGTACAGGAGGGGTGACAGTGGGCACCCCTGCCTGACCCCCCCCTCCTGCCTCAAAAAACCCCCCAAATACCCGTTTACCATCACCCTACTTCCCACACCGCTGTACATTAAACCTAACCACTTTAAAAAACCCCCACCAAACCCGCACCGTGCCAAAACATTAAACAAAAACCCGTGATTCACCCTGTCGAAAGCTTTTTCCATGTCCAGGCTCGCCACCACCAGAGGCAAGCCCCGATCCCCCACCCAACACAAAACATCCCGCACCAGCTGTAGATTAAAAGTCGTTGACCTCCCCTCCACTCCGCACGTCTGGTCCTCCCTCACAAGGTGAGGCATAGCCAGACCCAGTCGCGCTGCCAAAGCCCTTGCCAACAGCTTGTAATCGACGCACAGGAGGGTGATGGGCCGCCAGTTGCGGAGATCCCCCGGATCTCCCTTTTTATGCAGCAGGGTCACCACCCCCTCCCTCATTGACGGCGCTAGCTCCCCCCGCCGGAACACCTCCTGCACCACCTCTAGCAGGTCATCCCCCAGCACGTCCCAGAACTCAGCGTAGAATTCCTTCGGGAGACCATCCAACCCCGGCACCTTACCTTCCTTCATGCCTCCCAGCGCACCTCGGAGCTCCTCCTTACTAATGGGGAGCTCCAGGGCTGCCCGCACCCCCTCTGGCACCCCCTCTGCCACCATATCCAGAAAAAAGGCGCTTGCCTCACCGTCCACAAGCCGCTCTTTAAAAAGTTCCGCATAGAAGTCAGAGGCTACGGCCACCATCTCCTCTGCCTTCGTCCGTACCCTCCCGTCCCTTCCCCTCAACCCGCTCACCAACTTTTTCCCCTGTGCCACCCTCACCGTCTGGAAGAAATATGACGAGCATTTCTCGTCCACTTCCTGCCTTTGTACCCTACACTTAAAAGAGAACACCCGTGCCCGCTCCTCAAACCACCCCTTCAACTCCTCCTTCAGGTACGCCCACCGCTGATCATCAAAAACCCCCCCCTGGTTCCAATGTACATAGACAGCTTCCAGCTGCCTCTGGAGCTGCCTATATCTCCTCTCCTCCCTCCTCCTCTTCCCCCTGCAATATTCCCTTGCTAACTCCTTCACCCTTACCTTGAACCCCTCCCACCACTCTACAACTGTGGAAAAGAAGGGCTTCAGGCAGGCCCACCCTCTATACAGGGCCCGGACGCGTTCTTGGAATGCCTTTTCCTTCACAACCTGGACATTCAACCTCCAGAACCCCCTCCCGAACCTGGGCACATCCCCATCCAACCCCACAACCACCCCACAGTGATCAGAAAAAAATAAAGGTACAATATTTACAGATCTCACCTTCTGCCCCCCCCTAAAGAAAACCATATCCAGCCTGCTCCGGGCTCCCCTTGAGTTTCCCCAGGTGAAGCCTGGCTCCACCGGGTGCAATGCCCTAAACACATCCACCAACCCAAACTTTTTCACCAACCCCCTTAAAGCAGGCAGAGTAGAATCACCCCCCTCAAACGAAACATTAAAATCCCCCCCAAAAATAACACATCGGTTCGTGGACAAGATGCCATCGAAACCCGTAAACAACTCCCTTCGTCTTACTGGCAGCGTTGGCGCGTACACGTTTATTAGGCGCCACTTAACCCCCCTCCAGTCAACATCCACCACCAAAACCCTCCCCTGCACAAAGGAAAAAACCCCCACCACAACAAAGTCCCTTAATCCAAACAAAATCCCAACCCCAGAAGAGTGGGCTCCCCCCACACTCCAAAAAGAGAGCCCCAAACCCCACTCCCCTGAAAACACCCTACAATCCTCCTCGGACTTCAGGTGTACCTCCTGCAGAAAGTACACTGCGCACTTTCTAAGTGCCAAAAACTGTAACACCCCCCCCCTCTTCATCTTCCCCCCCAAACCCCGCACGTTACAGGTCATCACAGAAAAATCTGCCATCACAAAACAGTCCCCCCCGACCTCTCCCCCATCACCCCCTCCCCTAAATAGGGCAACTCGTTCTGAGAGCCCGGTGAAAAACCTCCCCCATCATAAGCAGTCTCCATCATGGGCGACGGTGGGTCCCACTCCAGGCTCTCCCCACTCCCCACACCCATAGAACATTCAGAATTTGCTGGAGAAAGATCCCCAGCCCCATTTACTTTCACCTTCTTGCTCGGCAGCAGGATATCCGAGATGTTCCCCAGTTCCAGCGGGTCCTCCTCCTCCACCGCCAGGGCCCAGTCCGTCACAAGGCCTCGCTTTTGTGCTGCCTGCCCCTGCGGAGTCCCTCCAGCCTCCACCGCCAGAGCCGTCTCCAAGCTCACCTCCGCCGCAGACCCACCGCTCACCGGTTCAGCCACCACCTCCCCCGTCACCTCCACAGGACGGCCCGACTCTGGACCCTCCACAGCCTTGCCCTCCTCCTGCACTGTGGTACGGCCTGCCAGGGCCGCCCCATCCACCTGCGCCAGCTCCTCCGCTGCAGCTGCACCCACGGTTAGCTCCTCCGCAACCTCCTTGATGCCCACATTCCGTGCCTGCTCCCCAGCCACCGGGGTCGCCGGCTCCCCAAACTGGGGAGGAACCCGGACCGGATCCGGACCGGACTTCCACCCACTTCCTCCAGCCGACTCCCCCACCGCTCCACTTTCACCACCAGGGGACTTCCTTCCTCCCTGCACCACCTCAGCAAAAGACCGGTGCCGTTCCGGGCACTTCCGGAACAGGTGATCCTTCCCTCCACACAGGTGGCAGACCTTATCATTAGTGCAGTCCCTTGCCACATGGCCCTTCTCCCCGCACACACTACAAACAATTTCGTTTGTGCAATCCTTGGCCATGTGGCCGTAACAGAAGCACTTTCGACAGTATGCAGGAAGCCCTGCATACGTGAGGTACCCTTTATCTTGCCCGATCATGAACATTGCAGGCAGGTGTTTCACTCCCCCGATTTCCGCTGAATCCCTCTGAAGCCTCACCAAGTATTGTCGCTTCCCATTCCAGATGCCAAAAGCATTTTTCAGCTTGACCTCTGTCTTCAGCACGGTACAGCGCCTCTTTAAAAAACACTCCACATCCAGAGTCGGTACAAACGGATTATACATCACAACCGTGACAATCTTCACATCAAACGAAAAAAGGGGCTCCAATAAAATCCCCGTCAGTGCCTCGTGAGGCCCCATCGCCTTAAACTTTTCAAAAACCTCCAAACACAGGCTCTCACTGTCCAAAGTAACATCAAAAAAGCCCTTGGCCTGGTAGTCTTGCAAGCAGTACATCCTTGAAATCCCCACCTGGAACAGCTCTCTGAACAAATCCACGACCACATACCTCAAATCCACGACTTGCCTGCGTGCCGATGCGACGACGACCCTCAGCGTATTTCGCCGACGCAGCCCACCAGTCGAAAATTCTGGCGCCGGGCCCTCCATCCTGCCCACCCAGCGCGTGTACACAACTATCGCTCTTTCTTCGCAATCAAAGTCCTATCACTAGATCTTAGCCAAAAGGCCGAGAAGCGATGGCCTGAAAATTGGCCACAGCTGGCCGCCGCCGCCCAGGGGGCCGGGAATCCGATCGCGGGGTCCGGCCGGACCCGGTCCCCGCTCGCCATTGGTCCGGGGCCCCCTCGACGCTTCCCCCGGGACCTCTGGCCGTCACCTCAGCTCCACCCACAAAGCCCCACGTCCTCTGCCACGGTAGCTACCTACGTGCTGAAGGCTCTTATCGCCGTTTAATTGCACGAGCACTCGCAGAACAGCTATGTAATTGCCTAGCTAAGCAAGCAAGGAGACAGTCCACACTCTATAACACATGTACCCGACAAGTCACAAACCAGGGACACATGGCAACAAGTCATCAACAAGCTCTCTTAAGAACAGAAAAGTCGCCCCGTCCGGCGGACGGAGCATCCAAAAATAGCACAAACTCAGGAGTGTTCCTCTCCACGGAAATCTTTAGTAAAAGGCGAAAGATTTGTGCGTGATGAAGAGAAACCCGAGCACACGTGGCCTCTCGCCGTCACCAGCCGCCGTAGGCCCTCCCGGCCCGGAGCCGCAGGCCCGGAGTTGTCCCCCCGCGCGTTATCCGCGGAAGAGGGAGAGGAGACGCTATAACCGCCCGACTGGCAGAGGGCGCAAGCGAGCCACGGACCGCTGCAAACCGGCTCGCTAGCTGACTTACTTAACCAACTTCACTCACCCAGCTAGCTGACGGAGAATGACAGATAGATAGATAGATAGATAGATAGATAGATAGAAAGAAAGAACGACACGCACACGATAAAACTATTTCTTTTATTTCATTTAAAAAAAAAAAAAAACCCCACAAGGACTCAGTTGCTTGTCCAAGCAGAAGCAGAAGCAGAAGCAGAAGCAGAAGCAGAAGCAGAAGCATTTCCTTTGCACCCGAAAATAGAGGCGCACCGTTCCCGGACGTACTGCAATACCGGGTCGATGCGTGGAGCGGACGGAGCAAGCTCCTTCTCCGACTCCCAGTCTCAAAAATCCGTTTAATATGTAGTCCCCAGATAGGGGACGTATCAGATATTAAACTGATAAGAACAGATTTTTTTTTTTTTTTTTTTTTTTTTTTTTTTACACTCAGACCGTATCACCTTCCTCTGATTTTCCAGCACGATCATCAACACTGAGACTTCCCTCTGTACCTCAGCCCACTTCACGCGCAGAAGGAAAATACCGCGCCTCCTCATTGTGCCACAAATCCACCCAAACATTATATACATTATATACATTATATACATTTCTATTTACAGTTTCTTATGCATGTCAGACCTGCTAGACGCACACACATCCCATTACATCCATACAGCACAAAAACAAACACAAATCCTCTCAATCCATCTCTTCACAACTAAACCCCCTCCCATGTCTTCCCCACCCAACACCTTCCCACAACCCAACATACAACCAAATCACAGCAATACAATAATCCCCAGCCTGGATTACAATAAATTTTTCCACCGCTCCCAGGCTGCATGGAAACCCCAGCGCAGCTCCTCCCACTGAAAGCGTCGCTCTACGTCCGCTCTCACCATCTGCACCAGTCCCCACCCCGTCCACCCCGACCTCGCCACCCCCCTCTCTCCCCTAGCTAGCCACAGCTTCAGCTTTATCAGGCTGAGCAAAAAAAGCAAAAGAAACTTTCCCCTCCCCTTCACTCTCCCCAGCCCCCTCCCAAAAAAAACCAAATCCTGGGTCAGACCTCCCAAACACCCATACCTCCTCCCCATCAGACCCCACACCTCCTGGGCAAACGGGCAGCTCCAAAAGACATGGCGCACCGTTTCCTCCTCCCTCTCACAGCCCTCCCTTGGACAGAACCTGTTCTTAGTGAGTTTGTGCCTGTAAAGCACGTCCCTCACCGGCAGCCTGCCATACGCCACCAGCCAGTTCAGATCCTTCAAACGGTTCTCCAGCCCCTTCGGCTGGAGAACCGCCCACACTTCTCTCCCCACTGGCACTCCCGTCCCCCCCACAGGCCGTAGCCTCTCTTTCAGCGCGCTGTATAGCCTCCTGTGCTTTACCACCAAACCCTTATCCGCACACTCCTCGTACTTCCTGGCCCAACGCCCCACCTGCACGTAGTGCGCAGGGGCCACCTCCCCCCTCGGCACCCTATTATCCCACCCCACCAAAAACCGAACCCACGACGCAAACCAAAACCGGACAAAATACTGATACTTGTGCACTTGAGGGGAAACCAAAGACACACACAAATTACTATAAAACAAAACGTCTAACTTCAACGGAAAATGTGGCACATCCTTCCCTCCCTCCTCCACGGACATGTACATCACCTCCCTCCTCACATACTCATAACCCCCCCACAAAAACTTGAACACACCCCTAACTAAATCCCTCCTCAGACGCACAGGCAACGGAAACACATACGACAAATACACTAACCCCGGCAAAATGTCGGCCTTCAACACCGTCACCTTCCCGCTCACCGTGAGCCGGCGTGTCGACCAAAGGCCCAGTTTGGTCTTCACGCCGGCCACCCGCTTCTCCCAGTTCTTAATGGCGTCCTCCCTGACGCCCCCACTAAACTCTACGCCCAGAATTTTGGCTGGCCCCTCCCTTACTTGAAGCCCACATGTATTCTCCCTCCTCCCCTTCCACCTCCCAAAGAAACTTACTGCCGACTTTGCCACATTTATGGAGGCACCCGCCCCCTTGGAAAAGTCCCCCACAACCTCCAGTGCCCTGCTCATACTCCTCTCGCCGTCCAAAAACAGTGTGACATCATCGGCATATAGGGAGATCTTTAAAACCTCTCCACCTGCCCCTGGCATTGGAATGCCTCCTATCGCCCCATCCCTCCGCACTGCCTCTGCCACTGGCTCCATGTATAAAGCAAAAAGGAGGGGTGACAAGGGGCAGCCCTGCCTTACCCCCCCCTTCTGCCATACCATCTCCCCCAGATGGCCATTCACCCCCACCCTGCTTCCTACACCCTTATACAACAAACCCAGCCACCTCAGAAACCCTGCACCAAAGCCAAAACGTGACAACACCTCAAACAAAAACCCGTGACTCACCCTATCAAACGCCTTTTCCATATCCAAATTAACCAAAACGAGCGGAATATTCCGCTCCTCCACCCAACACAAAACGTCCCTCGTGAGCTGCAGGTTCCATGCCGCCGACCTCCCCTCCACCCCACAAGTCTGGTCCTCCCCTACCAAAAACGGCATGGCCAACCTCAGCCTGCCTGCCAAAACCCGGGCGATGAGCTTGTAATCGACGCCCAAAAGCGTTATCGGGCGCCAATTTTTTAGGTCAAGCTCATCGCCCTTCTTGAACAACATGGCCACCACCCCCTCCCTCATTGAGGGAGCAAGTTCCCCCCTCCTAAAAATCTCCCCCACCACCTCCAGAAAGTCAGGCCCCACCAACTCCCAAAACTTCAAATAAAACTCTTTGGGAAGGCCGTCCTTCCCCGGGACCTTCCCCCCCTTCATCCCGCCAGCGCCTCCTCAGCTCCTCCAAACTGAAGGGCATCTCCAAAGCCGCCCTCACCCCCTCTGGCACCTTCTCCTCCACCATGCCCAAGAAATGCTCCGCCGCGTTCCTGTCCACCTCCCTCTCCCCAAACAGGTCACGATAAAAGCTGGTAGCAATTTCCAGCATCTCCTCTGTTCCCTTTAACACCTTCCCATCCCCCCCCCTCAACCCCACCATCACCCTCTTTGCCCTGACCGCCCTCACCCTCTGGAAGAAGTAAGAGGAGATGGTCTCGTCTCTCTCATACTTCTCCCCCTGGCATTTAAAAGCGAGGGCGCGCGCCTTCGCTTCACAATGCACCCTCAGCTCTGCCTTCAGCTCCTCCCACCTTTCCTCGTCGAAAGCCCCCCCGCTGTTCCACACCTCATAGAGGCTCTCTAGTTCCCTCTGCCTCTTCGCAAACTGCCTGTGCTCCCTCCTCCTTTTCCCCCGGCAGTACCCCATCACAAAACCCCTTATCCTACCTTTTGTTAATTCCCACCACTCCGCCACTGAGCCAAAAAAGGGCTTTAACTTAGCCCACCCTTTGTACGCCTCAATAAAGCGCTTCTGGAAAGCCTCCTCCTCCAGAACCTCAATATTCATACGCCAGCTCCCCCTCCCAAACGCTGGCACATCCCACTCCACTGTCACACTCACGCCACTGTGGTCGGAAAAAAAAAGAGGAACCACCCCTGCTGCAATCACCCTCTGCCCCCCCGGAACAAAAATGTAATCCAATCTGGTTTTACCTCCCCTGCTATTCCCCCAGGTAAAGCCTGGATCCTTTGGCCACATCGCCCTGAATGCATCTTTTAACGCAAAACGCCCCACCATATTCTTTAATAAGGCTGAGCTAAAATCCGGCGCTTCAAAAGAAACATTAAAATCCCCCCCCATAATAACCCACCTATTGGTGGCACACGCCGTCTCCAAACTCAAAAAAAACTCCTTCCTCCTTGAAATTAAAGCTGGGGCATAAACATTTATGAAACGCAACTTTACCCCCCTCCAATCCCCATCCACCACCAACACTCTCCCCTGAACCAAAGAAAAACATTCCACAATGTGTACATCTCTCCCTCCAAACAAAATTCCCACCCCAGAGGAATGAACTCCTCCCACACTCCAAAACGAAGGGCCCTTCCCCCACTCCACAGAAAACCTTGCACTGTCCTCTCTAGACCTCAGGTGCACCTCTTGTAAAAAACAAACCAAAAACCCCTGTAGTGACAAAAAATGAAAAACTCCCCCTCTCTTTTTGCAGTTCCCCATGCCCCGCACATTACATGTTATTACTGTAAACTTATACATCACAAACGGGAAAAAAACCGCAGCCATCTTCACAGATTATCCTCAACACCATTTCCCCTCCCTTCCCCTCCCCCTTCTTCCCCCCCCAACAAAAACGATACCTCACCTGGGGACCACTGCTTCACCGTCCCCATGTCGTACGCTGTGATGGAGATTGGAGAGGGTGGATCCCACTCCAAACTCTCCCCACTGGTGAGCTCCATGGAACCCTCTGACTCGGATGCAAAGTCGGAGGCTGTCACCCCGAGCCTCACTCTCCGTTTTGCCATCCTTTCTTCTCCGCCTTCCCATATTACCGCATCTAGCGGGTGTCTCTCCTCCACTGCCTCCGCCCAGTCCGTGCGCAGGCCCCGCTTGATTCCCCCTTCTGGTGTCATCTCCTTGTTTCCTGAGGTCCCCTCCCTGGCTCTGGTCTTCTTGGACCCTTCTTCTTCTACCCCTCCAGTAGGGACCGCCTTTGTTACCTCCATCACCTCTCCACCCGCACCTTGCGCGTGGGGGACCACCCCTGACGAGGCGAGAGGACTCCGCTCCATCCCTCTCTCCACCCCAGGGGTTGGGAGCGTCTCCCCCGGCTTCCCTAAGGTCACCTTCTCCACTGGAGTTGAGTGGACTCCCCTTGCCTTCTGCGCTCCCTCTGCCACCTGCTCTTCCTCCGCTGCTGCCGGTGGTGTTGCAGCCAAAGGAGAGACCCCTTCCCGGCCTGACTCCATGCCTGACTTTCCAGGCTCCTGGCGCTTCTCCCCCTCCTCCCCACCAGCTGGCGCCGCTTCTCCCCTTGCCGCCTCGGCGTAGGTTCGCCTCCGGGCCGGGCAATTCCGGACCACATGCTCCTCACTCCCGCACAGGTGGCACTTCCTACCCTTTGGGCAGTCCCTCGCCACATGGCCCTCTTCCTCACACGAGGAGCAAACAAAGGCCTCTGCGCACTCCTTTGCCATGTGGCCGTATTTTAGGCATCGCCTACAATATGTGGGCAACCCCACATACGACAAAAAACCTCGGTCCGCGCCAATGGAGAAAACAGCCGGTAGGTGCCTCAACCCTCCCACCGCGCTACTATCTTTTTGAAGCCGTACTAAAAACTGCCTCTTCCCCGACCACACGCCAAAACTATTTTGCAGCTTTACCTCCGGCTTTAGGACGACACAGTACCTGCTTAAAAATAGCTCCACGTCCCTCGCCGGCACAAAGGGGTTGTACATAAGTACATTCACAGATTTAACATCATTTGAA
>NW_026985792.1:0-8494 GCF_018555375.3 Anguilla rostrata | reverse complement strand
AACCCATAGAAACCCTGAACCCCCAGAAACCACCTGGAACCCATACAACCCTACAACCCCCAGAACCGAAAACTCCATAGCAACCACCTAGCAACACCTAGAACCCTTAGAATACTCTAGCAACCCCTAGCAACACCCTAGCAACCACCTGGAGAACACCATAGCAACACCTAGCAACACCCTAGCAACAACTCGGAACACCATAGCAACCGCCTAGCAACACCCTAGCAACACATGGAACCCAAAGCAATGCCTAGCACACCCTAGCAACCACCTAGAACTCCATAGCAACCACCTAGCAACACCCTAGCAACCGCCTGAGAACTCCATAGCAACCACCTAGCACCACCATAGCAACCGCCTAGAACTCCATAGCAACCGCCTAGAATACCCTAGCAACCACCTAGCAACACCCTAGCAACCACTTGGAACACCATGACAACTGCCTACCAACACCCTAGCAACGGCTATATCTCCATAGCAACCACCTAGCAACATCCTAGCAACCACTTAGAATACCCTAGCAACCCCCCAGCAACCACCTGGAACTCCATAGCAACCACCTACAACACACTAGCACCACCTGGAACACCATAGCAAATGCCTAGCAACACCCTAGCAACCAGCTATAACTCCATAGCAAATGCCTAGCAACACCCTAGCAACTGCCTATAACTCCATAGCAACCACCTAGCAACATCCTAGCAGCCACCTAGAATACCCTTGCAACACCCTAGCAACTGCCTATATCTCCATAGCAAATGCCTAGCAACACCCTAGCAACCGGCTATAACTCCATAGAAACCACCTAGCAACACCCTAGCAACCACCTGGAACACCATAACAACTGCCTAGCTACACTCTAGCAACCGCCTAGAACTCCATAGCAACCACCTAGCAACATCCTAGCAACCACTTAACATACCCTAGCAACCACCTAGCAATGCCCTAGCAACCACCTGGAGCTCAATAGCAACCACCTGAAACTCCATAGCAACCACCTAGCACCACCCTAGCGACCGCCTAGAATTCCATGAAACCACTTAGAACTCCATAGAACCACCTAGCAAGACCCTAGCAACTGCCTCAGACATCATAGCAACTACCTACCACTTTTCACTCCGTTCAGCACAAGTCGACTTTGCGTTGGCGGCAACCACACTTCACAATTTCTGCAGGAATTGTCTAGTTAGTGTGGTTGCCTTAGGGCAACTACACTATTATTATTGCACATATTATTATTATTATTATTATTATTATTATTATTATTCTTTCCGCCTGTTTTTTGGACCGCTACTCCTCCCAGAGTTTTCGTCCCACATACACGTGCAATATGTCAAATCGAGCGGCTTGATCGGGAATGGTGTGCTATTACTTTGTGGAAAGATTGGTTGCACGGTTTTTGAAAAATTTGAATTTTTGTGGGCAATTTTTCCCCATAGGGAATGAATGGCGGAATGTTCACCCATGTGATGTCACAATGCTCTGTCTTCTCACCCTTGTGATGTCACAATGCCCTGTCTTCTAGCTGCAGTATTCTGGTCTCTCTCTAGATTTGAACATTCTGCCATTCATCTCTATAGGGAAAAATTGCCCACAAATTGTACAATGCCTCATTGGACATAGTAGAGAGTCCTTTGTCCATTGGTGTAGATCAGCCTTGCCCCCCTTCCTGATTGGCCGATGTTTGATATTTCATAACTTTTGAACCGTTTGTCATAGAGAACTATGGGTCGCGTCATTGGACTCAGTAAAGACCTGGCAACCGCCAAGAACTCCATAGCAACCCCCTAGCAACACCCTAGCAACAACCTGGAACACCATAACAACTGCCTAGCAACACCCTAGCAACCACAAGGAACACCATAGCAACGGCCAAGCAACACCCTAGGAACCACCTGGAACACCATAACAACTGCCTAGCAACACCCGAGCAACCGCCTAAAACTCCATAGCAACCACCTAGCAACATCCTAACAACCACTTAGAATACCCTAGCAACCACCTAGCAACACCCTAGCAACCACCTGGAACACCATATTAACCACCTAGCAACACCCTAGCAACAGTCTGGAACACCATAACAACTGCCTAGCAACAACCTAGCAACCACATGGAACACCATAGCAACGACCTAGCAACACCCTAGCAACCACCTAGAACTCCATAGCAACCACCTAGCAACACCCTAGCAACCGCCTAGAACTCCATAGCAACCACCTAGCAACACCATAGCAACCGCCTAGAACTCCATAGCAATCACATAGCAACACCCAAGCAACCACCTAGAACTCCATAGCAACCACCTAGCAACACCCTAGCAACGGCCTAGAACTCCATAGCAACCTCCTAGCAACACCATAGTAACCGCCTAGAACTCCATAGCAACCACCTAGCAACACACTAGCAACGGCCTAGAACTCCATAGCAACCACCTAGCAACACCATAGCAACCGCCTAGAACTCCATAGCATCCACCATGCAACACCCTAGCAACCACCTGGAACACCATAGCAACCACCTAGCAACACCCTAGCAACCTCTTGGAACACCATAACAACTGCCTAGCAACACCCTAGCAACCACTAGGAACACCATAGCAACCACCTAGCAACACCCTAGCAACCACATAGAACACCATAGCAACCGCCTAGCAACACCCTAGCAACCACCTAGCAACACCCTACAACCACCTAGAACTCCTAGCAACCACCTAGCACACCTAGCAACGCTAGAACTCCATAGCAACCACCTAGCAACACCATAGCAACACCAGAACTCCATAGCAACCACCAGCAACACCCTAGCAACCACCTAGCAACACCATAGCAACCGCCTAAACCCATAGCAACCACCTAGTAGCACCTAGCAACCACCTGGAACACCATAGCAACCACCTAGCAACACCTAGCAACCTTGAACCCATAACAACCCTAGCAACCCCCAGCAACCACTTGAACACCATAAACGCCTAGCAACACACCTAACCGCCTATAACTTCATAGCAACCACCTAGAATACCCTAGCAACCCCCAAGCAACACCGGAACTCCATAGCAACCACCAACAACACTTAGCAACCACCTGAACACCATCGCAATCCTAGCAACACCCTAACAACCACCTAGCAACACCATAGCAACCGCCTAGAACTCCGTAGCAACCACCTAGCAACACCCTAGCATCCACCTAGCACACCATAGCAACCGCCTAGAATCCATAGCAACCACCTAGCAACACCCTAGCAACCACCTGGAACACATAGCAACCACCTAGCAACACCCTAGCAACCACTTGGAACACCATACAACTGCCTAGCAACACCCTAGCAACCACTAGGAACACCATAGCAACCACCTAGCAACACCCTAGCAACCACCTAGAACACCATAGCAACCACCTAGCAACACCCTAGCAACCACCTAGAACTCCATAGCAACCACCTAGCAACACCCTAGCAATGGCCTAGAACTCCATAGAAACCACCTAGCAACACCATAGCAACCACCTAGAACTCCATAGCAACCACCTAGCAACACCCTAGCAACCACCTAGCAACACCCTAGCAACCGCCTAGAACTCCATAGCAACCACCTAGCAACACCCTAGCAACCACCTAGAACACCATAGCAACCACCTAGCAACACCCTAGCAACCACTTGGAACACCATAACAACTGCCTAGCAACACCCTAGCAACCAGCTATAACTCCATAGCAACCACCTAGCAACACCATAGCAACCACCTAGAACTCCATAGCAACCACCTAGCAACACCCTAGCAACCACCTAGAACTCCATAGCAACCACCTAGCAACACCCTAGCAACCACCTATAACTCCATAGCAACCACCTAGCAACATCCTAGCAACCACCTAGAATACCCTAGCAACACCCTAGCAACCGCCTATAACTCCATAGCAACCGCCTAGCAACACCCTAGCAACCACCTAGAACTCCATAGCAATCACCTAGCAACACCCTAGCAACCGCCTAGAACTCCATAGCAACCACCTAGCAACACCCTAGCAACACCCTAGCAACCACCTAGAACTCCATAGCAACCACCTATTAACACCCTAGCAACGGCCTAGAACACCATAGCAACCACCTAGCAACACCATAGCAACCACCTAGAACTCCATAGCAACCACCTAGCAACATACTAGCAACCACTTCGAATACCCTAGCAACCCCCTAGCAACAGCCTAGCAACCACCTAGAACTCCATAGCAACCACCTAGCAACACCCTAGCAACCGCCTAGAACTCCATAGCAACCCCCTAGCAACACCCTAGCAACCACCTAAATCACCCTAGCAACAGCCTAGAACTCCATAGCAACCACCTAGCAACACCCTAGCAACCACCTAGAACTCCATAGCAACCACCTAGCAACACCATAGCAACCACTTAGAATACCCTAACAACCCCCTAGAAACACCCTAGCAACCACCTATAACTCCATAGCAACCACCTAGCAACATCCTAGCAACCACCTAGAATACCCTAGCAACACCCTAGCAACCACCTAGAACTCCATAGCAACCACCTAGCAACACCCTAGCAACCACCTAGAACTCCATAGCAATCACCTAGCAACACCCTAGCAACCGCCTAGAACTCCATAGCAACCACCTAGCAACACCCTAGCAACACCCTAGCAACCACCTAGAACTCCATAGCAACCACCTAGCAACACCCTAGCAACGGCCTAGAACACCATAGCAACCACCTAGCAACACCATAGCAACCACCTAGAACTCCATAGCAACCACCTAGCAACATCCTAGCAACCACTTCGAATACCCTAGCAACCCCCTAGCAACAGCCTAGCAACCACCTAGAACTCCATAGCAACCACCTAGCAACACCCTAGCAACCGCCTAGAACTCCATAGCAAGCACCTAGCAACACCCTAGCAACACCCTAGCAACCACCTAGAACTCCATAGCAACCACCTAGCAACACACTAGCAACGGCCTAGAACTCCATAGCAACCACCTAGCAACACCATAGCAACCACCTAAAACACCCTAGCAACGGCCTAGAACTCCATAGCAACCACCTAACAACACACTAGCAACCACCTATAACTCCATAGCAACCGCCTAGCAACACCCTAGCAACCACCTAGAACTCCATAGCAACCACCTAGCAACACCCTAGCAACTGCCTAGAACTCCATAGCAACCACCTAGCAACCCCCTAGCAACACCCTAGCAACCACCTAGAACTCCATAGCAACCACCTAGCAACACCCTAGCAACTGCCTATAACTCCATAGCAACCACCTAGCAACAACCTAGCAACCGCCTAGAATTCCATAGCAACCACCTAGCAACACCATAGCAACTGCCTAGAACTCAATAGCAACCACCTAGCAACACCATAGCAACCACCTAGAACTCCATAGCAACCACCTAGCAACATCCTAGCAACCACTTCGAATACCCTAGCAACCCCCTAGCAACACCCTAGCAACCACCTAGAACTCCATAGCAACCACCTAGCAACACCCTAGCAACCACCTAGAACTAAATAGCAACCACCTAGCAACACCCTAGCAACTGCCTAGAACTCCATAGCAACCACCTAGCAACACCATAGCAACCGCCGAGAACTCCATAGCAACCACCTAGCAATACCCTTGCAACCACCTAGCAACACCCTAGCAACCACTTGGAACACCATAACAACTGCCTAGCAACACCCTAGCAACCACCTATAACTCCATAGCAACCACCTAGCAACATCCTAGCAACCACTTAGAATACCCTAGCAACCCCCTAGCAACCACCTGGAACTCCATAGCAACCACCTAACAACACACTAGCAACCACCTGGAACACCATAGCAAATGCCTAGCAACACCCTAGCAACCAGCTATAACTCCATAGCAAATGCCTAGCAACACCCTAGCAACTGCCTATAACTCCATAGCAACCACCTAGCAACATCCTAGCAGCCACCTAGAATACCCTTGCAACACCCTAGCAACTGCCTATAACTCCATAGCAAATGCCTAGCAACACCCTAGCAACCGGCTATAACTCCATAGCAACCACCTAGAAACACCCTAGCAACCACCTGGAACACCATAACAACTGCCTAGCTACACCCTAGCAACCGCCTAGAACTCCATAGCAACCACCTAGCAACATCCTAGCAACCACTGAGCATACCCTAGCAACCACCTAGCAATGCCCTAGCAACCACCTGGAGCTCAATAGCAACCACCTGAAACTCCAGAGCAACCACCTAGCACCACCCTAGCGACCGCCTAGAATTCCATGAAACCACTTAGAACTCCATAGAACCACCTAGCAACACCCTAGCAACTGCCTCAGACATCATAGCAACTACCTATCACTGTTCACTCCGTTCAGCACAAAGTCGACTTTGCGTTGGTGGCAACCACACTTCACAATTTCTGCAGGAATTGTCTAGTTATTATTATTATTTCTTTCCACCCATTTTTTGGACCGCTACTCCTCCCAGAGTTTTCGCACCACATTCATGTGCAATATGTCAAATCGAGCGACCTGATCGGGAATGGTGTGCTATTACTTTGTGGAAAGTTTGGGTGGACGGTTTTTGAAATATTTGAATTTTTGTGGGCAATTTTTCCCATAGAGAATGAATGGCGGAATGTTCACCTTTGTGATGTCACAATGGTCTGTCTTCTAGCAGCAGTGCTCTGGTCTCTCTCTAGATTTGAACATTCGGCCATTCATCTCTATGGGGAAAAATTGCCCACAAATTGTGCAATGCCTCATTGGACATGGTAGAGAGTCCATTGTCCATTGGTGGAGATCAGCCTCGCCCCCCTTCCTGATTGGCCGATGTTTGATATTTCATAACTTTTGAACCGTTTGTCATAGAGAACTATGGGTCGCGTCATTGGACTCAGTAAAGACCTAGCAACCGCCTAGAACTCCATAGCAACCCCCTAGCAACACCCTAGCAACCACCTAAAACACCCTAGCAACGGCCTAGAACTCCATAGCAACCACCTAACAACACACTAGCAACCACCTATAACCCCATAGCAACCGCCTAGCAACACCCTAGCAACCGCCTATAACTCCATAGCAACCACCTAGCAACACCCTAGCAACCGCCTAGAACTCCATAGCAACCACCTAGCAACACCCTAGCAACACCCTAGCAACAACCTAGAACTCCATAGGAACCACCTAGCAACACCCTAGCAACGGCCTAGAACTCCATAGCAACCACCTAGCAACACCTTAGCAACCACCTAGAACTCCATAGCAACCACCTAGCAACACCATAGCAACCACTTAGAATACCCTAGCAACCCCCTAGAAACACCCTAGCAACCACCTATAACTCCATAGCAACCACCTAGCAACATCCTAGCAACCACCTAGAATACCCTAGCAACACCCTAGCAACCGCCTATAACTCCATAGCAACCGCCTAGCAACACCCTAGCAACCACCTAGAACTCCATAGCAACCACCTAGCAACACCCTAGCAACCCCCTAGAACTCCATAGCAACTACCTAGCAACACCCTAGCAACCACCTAGAACTCCATAGCAACCATCTAGCAACACCCTAGCAACGGCCTAGAACTCCATAGCAACCACCTAGCAACACCATAGCAACCACCTAGAACTCCATAGCAACCACCTAGCAACATCCTCGCAACCACTTCGAATACCCTAGCAACACCCTAGCAACCGGCTATAACTCCATAGCAACCACCTAGCAACACCATAGCAACCACCTGGAACACCATAACTACTGCCTAGCTACACCCTAGCAACCGCCTAGAACTCCATAGCAACCACCTAGCAACATCCTAGCAACCACTGAGCATACCCTAGCAACCACCTAGCAACACCCTAGCAACGGCCTAGAACTCCATAGCAACCACCTAGCAACACCATAGCAACTGCCTAGAACTCAATAGCAACCACCTAGCAACACCCTAGCAACCACCTGGAACACCATAGCAACCACCTAGCAACACCCTATCAACCACTTGGAACACCATAACAACTGCCTAGCAACACCCTAGCAACCACCTATAACTCCATAGCAACCACCTAGCAACATCCTAGCAACCACTTAGAATACCCTAGCAACCCCCTAGCAACCACCTGGAACTCCATAGTAACCACCTAACAACACACTAGCAACCACCGGGAACACCATAGCAAATGCCTAGCAACATCCTAGCAACCAGCTATAACTCCATAGCAAATGCCTAGCAACACCCTAGCAACTGCCTATAACTCCATAGCAACCACCTAGCAACATCCTAGCAGCCACCTAGAATACCCTTGCAACACCCTAGCAACTGCCTATAACTCCATAGCAAATGCCTAGCAACACCCTAGCAACCGGCTATAACTCCATAGCAACCACCTAGTAACACCATAGCAACCACCTGGAACACCATAACTACTGCCTAGCTACACCCTAGCAACCGCCTAGAACTCCATAGCAACCACCTAGCAACA
>NW_026985791.1:0-11131 GCF_018555375.3 Anguilla rostrata | reverse complement strand
TGCCATTCATCTCTAGGGGAAAAATGCCCACAAATGTGCAATGCCCATGGACATGTAGAGTCCTATGCCATTGTGAGCAGCCTCGCCTCTTCCTGAGGCCGATGTTGAATTTCATAACTTTGAACCGTTTGTCATAGAGAACTCTGGGCGCTCATTGACTCAGTAACGACCTAGCAACGCCTAGAACTCCATAGAAACCACCTAGCAACACCCTAGCAACACCTCTAGCAACCACCTAGAACTCCATAGCAACCACCTAGCAAACACCTAGCAACCACCTGGAACCCATAGCAACAGCCTAGCAACACCCTAGCAACCGCTATAACTCCATAGCAACCACCTAGCAACACCTAGCAACCACTAAACACCATAGCAACCCCTAGCAACACCTAGCAACCACCTAGAACTCCATAGCAACCACCTAGCAACACCCTAGCAACCACCTAGAACTCCATAGCAACCACCTAGCAACACCCTAGCAACCCTAGAACTCCATAGCAACCACCTAGCAACACCCTAGCAACCGCCTAGAACTCCATAGCAACCACCTAGCAACACCCTAGCAACCACCTGGAACTCCATAGCAACCACCTAGCAACACCCTAGCAACGGCCTAGAACTCCATAGCAACCACCTAGCAAGATCCTAGCAACCACCTAGAATACCCTAGCAACCCCCTAGCATCACCCTAGCAACCACCTAGAACTCCATAGCAACCACCTAGCAATACCCTAGCAACCGCCTAGAACTCCATAGCAACCACCTAGCAACACCATAGCAACCGCCTAGAACTCCATAGCAACCACCTAGCAACACCCAAGCAACGGCCTAGAACTCCATAGCAACCACCTAGCAACACCATAGCAACTGCCTAGAACTCCATAGCAACCACCTAGCAACACCCTAGCAACCACCTAGCAACACCATAGCAACCCCTAACCCATAGCAACCACCTGGCAACACCCTAGCAATGACCTAGAACACCATAGCAACCACCTAGCAACACCCTAGCAACCACTTGGAACACATACAACTGCGTAGCAACACCCTAGCAACCGCCTATAACTCCATAGCAACCACCTGGCAACATCCTAGCAACCGCCTAGAACTCCATAGCAACCACCTAGCAACACCATAGCAACCCCCTAAACTCCATAGCAACCACCTAGCAACACCCTAGCAATGGCCTAGAACTCCATAGCAACCACCTAGCAACACCATAGCAACCGCCTAGAACTCCATAGCAACCACCTAGCAACACCCTAGCAACCACCTAGCAACACCATAGCAACCGCCTATAACTCCATAGCAACCACCTGGCAACACCCTAGCAATGACCTAGAACACCATAGCAACCACCTAGCAACACCCTAGCAACCACTTGGAACACCATAACAACTGCGAGCAACACCCTAGCAACCGCCTATAACTCCATAGCAACCACCTAGCAACATCCTAGCAACCACTTAGAATAACCTAGCAACCCCCTAGCAACCACCTGGAACTCCATAGCAACCACCTAACAACACACTAGCAACCACCTGGAACACCATAGCAAATGCCTAGCAACACCCTAGCAACCAGCTATAACACCAAAGCAACCACCTAGCAACACCATAGCAACCACCTAGAACTCCATAGCAACCACCTAGCAACACCCTAGCAACCACCTGGAACACCATAGCAACCACCTAGCAACACCCTAGCAACCACCTGTAACACCATAACAACTGCCTAGCAACACTATAGCAACCACCTAGAAATATGCTAGCAACCACCTAGAATACCCTAGCAACACCCTAGCAACTGCCTATAACTCCATAGCAAATGCCTAACATCACCCTAGCAACCGGCTATAACTCCATAGCAACCACCTAGCAACACCCTAGCAACCACCTGGAACACCATAACAACTGCCTAGCTACACCCTAGCAACCACCTAGAACTCCATAGCAACCACCTAGCAACATCCTAGCAACCACTTAGCATACCCTAGCAACCACCTAGCAATGCCCTAGCAACCACCTGGAGCTCAATAGCAACCACCTAGCACCACCCTAGCGACCACCTAGAATTCAATGAAACCACTTAGAACTCCATAGAACCACCTAGCTACACCCTAGCAACTGCCTCAGACATCATAGCAACTACCTACCACTGTTCACTCCGTTCAGCACAAAGTCGACTTTGCGTTGGCGGCAACCACACTTCACAATTTCTGCTGGAATTGTCTAGTTATTATTATTATTCTTTCCGCCTGTTTTTTGGACCGCTACTCCTCCCAGAGTTTTTGCACCACATACACGTGCAATATGTCAAATCGAGCGGCTTGATCGGGAATGGTGTGCTATTACTTTGTGGAAAGATTGGTTGCACGGTTTTTGAAAAATTTGAATTTTTGTGGGCAATTTTTCCCCATAGGGAATGAATGGCGGAATGTTCACCCTTGTGATGTCACAATGCTCTGTCTTCTCACCCTTGTGATGTCACAATGCCCTGTCTTCTAGCAGCAGTACTCTGGTCTCTCTCTAGATTTGAACATTCTGCCATTCATCTCTATGCGGAAAAATTGCCCTCAAATTGTACAATGCCTCATTGGACATGGTAGAGAGTCCTTTGTCCATTGGTGTAGATCAGCCTTGCCCCGCTTCCTGATTGGCCGATGTTTGATATTTCATAACTTTTGAACCGTTTGTCATAGAGAACAATGGGTCGCGCCATTGGACTCAGTAAAGACCTAGCAACAGCCTAGCAACACCCTAGCAACCGCCTATAACTCCATAGCAACCACTTAGCAACATCCTAGCAACCACTTAGCAACATCCTAGCAACCCCCTAGCAACCGCCTAGCAACACCCTAGCAACCACCTAGAACTCCATAGCAACCACCTAGCAACACCCTAGCAACCGCCTAGAACTCCATAGCAACCACCTAGCAACACCATAGCAACCGCCTAGAACTCCATAGCAACCACCTAGCAACATCCTAGCAACCACCTAGAACTCCATAGCAACCACCTAAGCAACACCCTAGCAACCGCCTAGAACTCCATAGCAACCACCTAGCAACATCCTAGAAACCACTTAGAATACCCTAGCAACCCCCTAGCAACACCCTAGCAACCACCTAGAACTCCATAGCAACCACCTAGCAACACCATAGCAACCGCCTAGAACTCCATAGCAACCACCTAGAACTCCATAGCAACCACCTAAGCAACACCCTAGCAACCGCCTAGAACTCCATAGCAACCACCTAGCAACATCCTAGAAACCACTTAGAATACCCTAGCAACCCCCTAGCAACACCCTAGCAACCACCTAGAACTCCATAGCAACCACCTAGCAACACCATAGCAACCGCCTAGAACTCCATAGCAACCACCTAGCAACACCCTAGCAACCACCTAGAACTCCAAAGCAACCACCTAGCAACACCCTAGCAACGGCCTAGAACTCCATAGCAACCACCTAGAACTCCATAGCAACCAACTAGCAACACCCTAGCAACCGCCTAGAACTCCATAGCAACCACCTAGCAACACCCTAGCAACACCCTAGCAACCACCTAGCAACACCCTAGCAACGGCCTCGAACTCCATAGCAACCACCTAGCAACACCATAGCAACCACCTAGAACTCCATTGCAACCACCTAGCAACATCCTAGCAACCACATAGAATACCCTAGCAACCCCCTAGCAACACCCTAGCCACCACCTAGAACTCCATAGCAACCACCTAGCAACACTCTACCAACCGCCTAGAACTCCATAGCAACCACCTAGCAACACCATAGCAACCGCCTAGAACTCCATAGCAACCACCTAGCAACACCCTAGCAACCACCTAGAACTCCATAGCAACCACCTAGCAACACCCTAGCAATGGCCTAGAACTCCATAGCAACCACCTAGCAACACCATAGCAACCGCCTAGAACTCCATAGCAACCACCTAGCAACTCCATAGCAACCACCTAGCAACATCCTAGAAACCACTTAGAATAACCTAGCAACCCCCTAGCAACATCCTAGCAACCACCTAGAACTCCATAGCAACCACCTAGCAACACCATAGCAACCGCCTAGAACTCCATAGCAACCACCTAGCAACACCCTAGCAACCACCTGTAACACCATAACAACTGCCTAGCAACACTATAGCAACAACCTAGCAACATGCTAGCAACCACCTAGCAACACCCTAGCAACACCCTAGCAACCACCTATAACTCCATAGCAACCACCTAGCAACATCATAGCAGCCACCTATAATACCCTAGCAACACCCTAGCAACTGCCTATAACTCCATAGCAAATGCCTAGCAACACCCTAGCAACCGGCTATAACTCCATAGCAACCACCTAGCAACACCCTAGCAACCACCTGGAACACTATAACAACCACCTAGCAACACCCTAGCAACCACCTGTAACACCATAACAACTGCCTAGCAACACTATAGCAACAACCTAGCAACATGCTAGCAACCACCTAGCAACACCCTAGCAACACCCTAGCAACCACCTATAACTCCATAGCAACCACCTAGCAACATCATAGCAGCCACCTATAATACCCTAGCAACACCCTAGCAACTGCCTATAACTCCATAGCAAATGCCTAGCAACACCCTAGCAACCGGCTATAACTCCATAGCAACCACCTAGCAACACCCTAGCAACCACCTGGAACACTATAACAACTGCCTAGCAACACCCTAGCAACCACCTGGAACACCAAAGCAACCACCTAGCAACACTATAGCAACCACCTAGAACTCCATAGCAACCACCTAGCAACACCCTAGCAACCACCTGGAACACCATAGCAACCACCTAGCAACACCCTAGCAACCACCTGTAACACCATAACAACTGCCTAGCAACACTATAGCAACAACCTAGCAACATGCTAGCAACCACCTAGCAACACCCTAGCAACACCCTAGCAACCACCTATAACTCCATAGCAACCACCTAGCAACATCATAGCAGCCACCTATAATACCCTAGCAACACCCTAGCCACCACCTAGAACTCCATAGCAACCACCTAGCAACACTCTACCAACCGCCTAGAACTCCATAGCAACCACCTAGCAAGACCATAGCAACCGCCTAGAACTCCATAGCAACCACCTAGCAACACCCTAGCAACCACCTAGAACTCCATAGCAACCACCTAGCAACACCCTAGCAATGGCCTAGAACTCCATAGCAACCACCTAGCAACACCATAGCAACCGCCTAGAACTCCATAGCAACCACCTAGCAACTCCATAGCAACCACCTAGCAACATCCTAGAAACCACTTAGAATAACCTAGCAACCCCTAGCAACATCCTAGCAACCACCTAGAACTCCATAGCAACCACCTAGCAACACCATAGCAACCGCCTAGAACTCCATAGCAACCACCTAGCAACACCTTAGCAACCACCTAGAACTCCATAGCAACCACCTAGCAACATCCTAGAAACCACTTAGAATAACCTAGCAACCCCCTAGCAACATCCTAGCAACCACCTAGAACTCCATAGCAACCACCTAGCAACACCATAGCAACCACCTAGAACTCCATAGCAACCACCTAGCAACACCCTAGCAACCACCTGGAACACTATAACAACTGCCTAGCAACACCCTAGCAACCACCTGGAACACCAAAGCAACCACCTAGCAACACTATAGCAACCACCTAGAACTCCATAGCAACCACCTAGCAACACCCTAGCAACCACCTGGAACACCATAGCAACCACCTAGCAACACCCTAGCAACCACCTGTAACACCATAACAACTGCCTAGCAACACTATAGCAACAACCTAGCAACATGCTAGCAACCACCTAGCAACACCCTAGCAACACCCTAGCAACCACCTATAACTCCATAGCAACCACCTAGCAACATCATAGCAGCCACCTATAATACCCTAGCAACACCCTAGCAACTGCCTATAACTCCATAGCAAATGCCTAGCAACACCCTAGCAACCGGCTATAACTCCATAGCAACCACCTAGCAACACCCTAGCAACCACCTGGAACACTATAACAACTGCCTAGCAACACCCTAGCAACCGCCTAGAATTCCATAGCAACCACCTACCAACCACTTAGCATACCCTAGCAACCACCTAGCAATGCCCTAGCAACCACCTGGAGCTCAATAGCAACCACCTGAAACTTCATAGCAACCACCTAGCACAACCCTAGCGACCGCCTAGAATTCCATGAAACCACTTAGAACTCCATAGATCCACCTAGCAACACCCTAGCAACTGCCTCAGACATCATAGTAACTACCTACCACTGTTCACTCCGTTCAGCACAAAGTCGACTTTGCGTTTGGGCAACCACACTTCACAATTTCTGCAGGAATTGTCTAGTTATTATTATTATTATTATTATTATTCTTTCCGCCTGTTTTTTGGACCGCTACTCCTCCCAGAGTTTTCGCACCACATAGCCGTGCAATATGTCAAATTGAGCGGCCTGATCGGGAATGGTGTGCTATTACTTTTTGGAAAGTTTGGGTGGACGGTTTTTTAAAAATTTGAATTTTTGTGGGCAATTTTTCCCCATAGGGAATGAATGGCGGAATGTTCACCTTTGTAATGTCACAATGCTCTGTCTTCTCACCCTTGTGATGTCACAATGGTCTGTCTTCTAGCAGCAGTACTCTGGTCTCTCTCTAGATTTGAACATTCTGCCATTCATCTCTATAGGGAAAAAATGCCCACAAATTGTACAATGCCTCATTGGACATAGTAGAGAGTCCTTTGTCCATTGGTGTAGATCAGCCTTGCCCCCCTTCCTGATTGGCCGATGTTTGATATTTCATAACTTTTGAACCGTTTGTCATAGAGAACTATGGGTCACGTCATTGGACTCAGTAAAGACCTAGCAACAGCCTAGCAACACCCTAGAAACCACCTAGAACTCCATAGCAACCACCTAGCAACACCCTAGCAACCGCCTAGAACTCCATAGCAACCACCTAGCAACACCATAGCAACCGCCTAGAACTCCATAGCAACCACCTAGCAACATCCTAGCAACCACCTAGAACTCCATAGCAACTATCTAAGCAACAGCCTAGCAACCGCCTAGAACTCCATAGCAACCACCTAGCAACACCATAGCAACCACCTAGAACTCCATAGCAACCACCTAGCAACATCCTAGCAACCACTTAGAATACCCTAGCAACCCCCTAGCAACACCCTAGCAACCACCTAGAACTCCATAGCAACCACCTAGCAACCGCCTAGAACTCCATAGCAACCACCTAGCAACACCATAGCAACCGCCTATAACTCCATAGCAACCACCTAGCAACACCCTAGCAACCACCTAGAACTCCATAGCAACCACCTAGCAACACCCTAGCAACGGCCTAGAACTCCATAGCAACCACCTAGCAACACCCTAGCAACCACCTAGCACTCCATAGCAACCACCTAGCAACACCCTAGCAATGGCCTAGAACTCCATAGCATCCACCTAGCAACACCATAGCAACCGCCTAGAACTCCATAGCAACCACTTAGCAACATCCTAGCAACCACCTTGCAACACCCTAGCAACCACCTAGAACTCCATAGCAACCACCTAGCAACACCATAGCAACTGCCTAGAACTCCATTGCAACCACCTAGCTACACCCTAGCAACCACCTAGCAACACCCTAGCAACGGCCTAGAACTCCATAGCAACCACCTAGCAACACCATATCAACTGCCTAGAACTCCATAGCAACCACCTAGCAACACCCTAGCAACCACCTAGCAACACCATAGCAACCGGCTAGAACTCCATAGCAACCACCTACCAACACCCTAGCAATAACCTGGAACACCATAGCAACCACATAGCAACACCCTAGCAACCGCCTAGAACACCATAGCAACCACCTAGCAACACCATAGCAACCGCCTAGAACTCCATAGCAACCACCTAGCCACACCCTAGCAACCACCTAGCAACACCATAGCAACTGCCTACAACTCCATAGCAACCACCTAGCAACACCCTAGCAACTACCTGGAACACCATAGCAACCACCTAGCAACACCCTTGCAACCACTTGGAACACCATAACAACTGCCTAGCAACACCCTAGCAACCACTTGGAACACCTTAGCAACCACCTAGCAACACCCTAGCAACTACCTAGAACTCCATAGCAACCTCCTAGCAACTCCCTAGCAACCACCTAGCAACACCCTAGCAACCACCTAGAACTCCATAGCAACCACCTAGCAACACCCTAGCAACGGCCTAGAACTCCATAGCAACCACCTAGCAACACCCTAGCAACCACCTGGAACACCATAGCAACCACCTAGCAACACCCTAGCAACCACCTGTAACACCATAACAACTGCCTAGCAACACTATAGAAACAACCTAGCAACATGCTAGCAACCACCTAGCAACACCCTAGCAACCGCCTATAACTCAATAGCAACCACCTAGCAACATCCTAGCAGCCACCTTGAATACCCTAGCAACACCCTAGCAACCGCCTAGAACTCAATAGCAACCACCTAGCAACACCCTAGCAACACGCTAGCAACCACCTAGAACTCCATAGCAACACCCTAGCAACACCCTAGCAACGGCCTAGAACTCCATAGCAACCACCTAGCAACACCCTAGCAACCACCTAGAACTCCATAGCAACCACCTAGCAACACCATAGCAACCACTTAGAATACCCTAGCAACCCCCTAGAAACACCCTAGCAACCACCTATAACTCCATAGCAACCACCTAGCACCATCCTAGCAACCACCTAGAATACCCTAGGAACAACCTAGCAACCGCCTATAACTCCATAGCAACCGCCTAGCAACACCCTAGCAACCACCTAGAACTCCATAGCAACCACCTAGCAACACCCTAGCAACCGCCTAGAACTCAATAGCAACCACCTAGCAACACCCTAGCAACACGCTAGCAACCACCTAGAACTCCATAGCAACCACCTAGCAACAACCTAACAACGGCCTAGAACTCCATAGCAACCACCTAGCAACACCATAGCAACCACCTAGAACTCCATAGCAACCACCTAGAACTCCATAGCAACCACCTAGCAACATCCTAGCAACCACTTCGAATACCCTAGCAACCCCCTAGCAACACCCTAGCAACCACCTAGAACTCCATAGCAACCACCAAGCAACACCCTAGCACCCGCATAGAACTCCATAGCAACCGCCTAGCAACACCCTAGCAACCACCTAGAACTCCATAGCAACCACTTAGCAACACCCTAGCAACCGCCTAGAACTCCATAGCAACCACCTAGCAACACCCTAGCAACACCCTAGCAACCACCTAGAACTCCATAGCAACCACCTAGCAACACACTAGCCACCACCTAGAACTCCATAGCAACCACCTAGCAACATCCTAGCAACCACTTCGAATACCCTAGCAACCCCCTAGCAACACCCTAGCAACCACCTAGAACTCCATAGCAACCACCTAGCAACACCATAGCAACCGCCTAGAACTCCATAGCAACCACCTAGCAACACCCTAGCAACGACCTAGAACTCCATAGCAACCACCTAGCAACTCCCTAGCAACGGTCTAGAACTCCATAGCAACCACCTAGCAACACCATAGCAACCGCCTAGAACTCCATAGCAACCACCTAGAAACACCATAGCAACCGCCTAGAACTCCATAGCAACCACCTAGCAACATCCTAGCAACCACTTAGAATACCCTAGCAACTTCCTAGCAATGCCCTAGCAACCACCTGGAGCTCAATAGCAACCACCTGAAACTCCATAGCAACCACCTAGCACCACCCTAGCGACCGCCTAGAATTCCATGAAACCACCTAGAACTCCATAGAACCACCTAGCAACACCCTAGCAACTGCCTCATACATCATAGCAACTACCTACCACTGTTCACTCTGTTCAACAGAAAGTCGACTTTGCATTGGCGGCAACCACACTTCACAATTTCTGCAGGAATTGTCTAGTTATTATTATTATTCTTTCCGCCTGTTTTTTGGACCGCTACTCCTCCCAGAGTTTTCGCACCACATACACGTGCAATATGTCAAATCGAGCGGCTTGATCGGGAATGGTGTGCTATTACTTTGTGGAAAGATTGGTTGCACGGTTTTTGAAAAATTTGAATTTTTGTGGGCAATTTTTCCCATAGAGAATGAATGGCGGAATGTTCACCTTTGTGATGTCACAATGCTCTGTCTTCTCACCCTTGTGATGTCACAATGGTCTGTCTTCTAGCAGCAGTACTCTGGTCTCTCTCTAGATTTGAATATTCGGCCATTCATCTCTATGGGGAACAAATTCCCGCAAACTGTGCAATGCCTCATTGGCCATGGTAGAGAGTCCCTTGTCCATTGGTGTAGATCAGCCTCGCCCCCCTTCCTGATTGGCCGATGTTTGATATTCCATAACTTTTGAACCGTTTGTCATAGAGAACTATGGGTGGCGACATTGGACTCAGTAAATACCTAGCAACCGCCTAGAACTCCATAGCAACCCCTAGCAACATCCTAGCAACCGGCTCTAACTCCATAGCAACAACCTAGCAACACCCTAGCAACCGGCTATTACTCCATAGCAACCACCTAGCAACACCATAGCAACCACCTAGAACTCCATAGCAACCACCTAGCAACACCCTAGCAACCACCTGGAACACCATAGGAACCACCTAGCAACACCCTAGCAACGACCTGGAACACCATAGCAACCAGCTAGCAACACCTTAGCAACCACCTGGAACACCATAGCAACCACCTAGCAACACCATAGCAACCGCCTAGAACTCCATAGCAACAACCTAGCAACACCCTAGCAACCGGTATTACTCCATAGCAACCACCTAGCAACACCATAGCAACAACCTAGAACTCCATAGCAACCACCTAGCAACACCCTAGCAACCACCTGGAACACCATAGCTACCACATAGCAACACCCTAGCAACGACCTGGAACACCATAGCAACCAGCTAGCAACACCTTAGCAACCACCTGGAACACCATAGCAACCACCTAGCAACACCATAGCAACCGCCTAGAACTCCATAGCAACCACCTAGCAACACCCTATCAACCACCTAGAA
>NW_026985790.1:0-26088 GCF_018555375.3 Anguilla rostrata | reverse complement strand
GCACCACGCGCTGCCAGGTACTGCAAATATCATTCACCCATTCACAGCTCTCACTCCGTAAACAGGGCAACTGAAGCTCCCATTTCTTTTTTTGCTCATTTCATCAGTGAGCCCCAAATTGTACCCCCAATCTTTTCCCAAAAAACCCTTTGTTTGCTCACCCGGGCCAAAGGCGAAACTCTGACAGTTTTGGGGGCACCCAGCACAGGTAAACAAACCTTTTAAGGGTTTTTTATAACTATATATCCTTATGTAGGCTTTTAAAAGGATACTGCAAAAACCCCCAAAATGGGTTCAAAAAGGGAAACTGAAAAATGTGTTTAATTTCCCCAAAGACCGCTATTATGTTACATGAGCATAGCACAGTAAATGAGTAGAACGGGTTTTGTCCCCCAAAAGGGTCACAGGTTTGATTCCCGTGTAGGACACAGCTGTTGTACCCTTGAGCAAGGTACCTAGCCTGCATTGTTTCAGTATAAGTGCAGCTGTATAAATGGATCCAATGTAGATGCAATGTAAAAGCTGTGTAAGTCGCTCTGGATCACAGTGTCTACTAAATGCCGGTAATTTAAGTCACTTATAGTCTACTTTCTCAAAAACGCTTGCCAAGCCAACAGCCTATCCCTTCATTGCCCTGGCCAATTGGTGCTGAAAAATAATTTAGGATCAAATTAAATTCAGCTGTTCTCATTTTTTATTTATGATGGCCTATTTTCTTTTTCATGTGATTACTCTTAGTTATCATCGAAAACTTCATCATGCAAGCACAGAAATACCGCAACTAATAACATTTTTAATGACGATACACTATTACAAGCAATATCAAGATGACAATGTAGTCAAAATAATTTGGTGGAATCAGCATAATATAACATCAAGAGAGAAAAATGCCAGCTTCAGCCTACTTATTTATTAATATTTATTTGTCACAATTCATCACCATGAAGAATGAAGACAAGAAAGTTATAACTGGTAAAATGGTTATTACAGTAGAAGTATTGACAGTAATTATATAAAATTAATATAATAAAAACAATCGAGCCCTCAGCTTCTCTGTCCACATTCAGCTCAGCATTCCTGTTCGGTTTCTCCTCCTCACACTTGGATTAGATTGTATTATTCACCACAGTGGAAGGTGCTATAACTGACCTACTGGGGATGTTACATTACACATGTTTATTTTTTTCATTTATTTCTTATGTTAACAAAATAAAGAAGGAACAAAAAAGAACACACTTTAAATTCCATTTAATGTAATACTAATAAAAGCAGACACATGAAATGCATGTTGAACATGTTGCAGAGTCTCCGCTGTTTAGGCTGTATGTAAGCTTGCGGCGAGTTTACTACATAGTATATAAAGTTCAACGTAGGTCCTGAAACCGATATACAGCAATGAAAGCAGACTAACTTAGACAAAGACCACAAGTGCAGCTCTTGTGAAACCTCAGATATATTATACAGATCCTGCACTCTAAAGGCACGACTGCTTCATTCGCAAAACTCACTGAGTGTCCCCATAACTGCACCCCCAATCAGGATTTCCCCTACTGCAAGCTGAGAAGCATCACATTGAAAAATAATCCTGAGCTCTCAAATGTTCTTCATTTGACATGAGCACACTGATCCAGCTTCTGTGTGAAGGTTTTATAAGTCAACTTCCACATTCTCTTCAGTGTATTTGATAGCTGCTTCATTAGATGACCCTGCACATCAACAAACATGTATAAACACAACAGAGGGAGAGAACTGGGAGTGAGAATGAACAGTGTTGCAGCCTGAAATCTGAAACACACGTTGTTTTTAGATGTGTTCCCCTGTAAAATGACACCACCTGGTTTCCTGCAACATTTCACACACAGTATAATGGAGGCCAGCAGCAGAGGAGCAGCTCCCAGACCGAATAACAGTCTGTGGAGGATATAAACCTGTGCAAATACAAGAATATATGGCCTGACAGGGTGGCAATCGGAACCCATGAAGTGGTTAATATATCTTATACTATGGCTACAACTAAAATGCATGGAAAAATTTAAATGAAAAGGTATTTTTAAAGACATTTTATTAATTACAAAACTAACCCCATTATGTACACATCTGCCACATCACTAAATATGGTTTCTTTGGTAATGATAAACCAGTGTTTCTCTTTTCTTATATATGCAGAGTAGTCTCACTATCAACCATCAAAAATATTAGAAAAGAGGAAAGACATTAACAATGATAAACAAAGTTCACAACTATTGTCATGATGCATTTAGCAACTGGTATAGTGGGAAGACAGTCAGCTGTATCATATATTATCATACACATAACTACGATACGTTAATATCTCCAAGCTTAATAAATGCTGCACCCCTGAGCACATAAATGTAAAATGTGTTCAAAAAATATTTTCTGGATAAAAAAACGCTTTCTATCTGCTTTCTATTTATCTTTTTAATAAAGTGGTGTTTCCTTTTATTTCAGGATTTCTAAGTCAACAAATTGATTGTCTTCGTGTAGTGATTTGACACCATAATGAGGCAAAATTACCCACATTGCCATGCCTATACACAAACACGAATAAAACGATTGGTTGACATGGCTGTCAACCAATCGGAATTAAATATTTGTCCAAGCCATAGTATAAATTGTTATACTGTTTGTTGCTCCTATGTATGGTAAGTGAATGGAAAGTAATGTAAATATTTTAAGGATAAAGTTTTATATATAATTTGAAAGCCTACCTGAGACTCACCTGCAACAGTCAGAGTGATGGAGTCGCTGCGCTGTGATGTCACATTTCTCCCCTCCAGCCTCCCCTCACACCAGTACAGCCCCTGGTCAGATCCAGCAGCCCCAGTGATGTTTACACTGTACTCTTTAGAGAGAGATGTGGCTGTCTGGTTATGGTCTCTGAACCAGAAATGTGTCCAGTTGCTGTAGGTGTCCACCTCACACCTCAGGGTGACGTTCTCTCCATTGTACAGTAGGCGCCATTTTGGCTCTACTGTCAGAGAGGCCTTAGGCAGGGCTGTGGAAAGGAGACAGACTGGGTCACAGTATCTTCTGTCAGAATTTAGAGATGACAGAGGAAACAGTTGTGCATAAACTGCAAGGAAAAATAACAATGGCAGAAATGTAAATTTTCTTTGACTCGTAGGTGGTCCTGCACAATATTCCATAAATATTAAAATTTTAAGCATTTCACCCAAAATAAATTATATATGTTAAATTGTAAACAAAATATTTTTATTCTCTATAGTGTGAGCCTAAGATGAGTTTCACTGAAATTAGGATAATTATACAAAGCCTCCAGCAGTGCTGAATTCAAAAGAATGCCAATAACATAATGGTGTGGAATGTTTTTGTGACACACATTAGGCCCCATAATAACTGACCATCATTTGAGTGCCGGAGCATACTTAAGCATTGTATCTGACCATGACCATCCCTTTATGACCACAGTATACCTGTATTCAGGTGGATAATTCCAGCAGGTAATGCGTCTTTTCACAAAGGACACATCGCCTCTAGCTGGTTCCACAAACAAGATGATGACTTCATTTTACTCCAATGACATGCACAGTCCCCAGATCTCAATCCAATAGACCATGTGACATATCCATATTGAAAGCCTACCTGAGACTCACTTGCAATAGTCAGATTGATGGAGTCGCTACGCTGTGATGTCACATTTCTCCCCTCCAGCCTCCCCTCACACCAGTACTGGCCCTGGTCAGACTCAGCAGCACCAGGGATGGTGAGTCTGTTACCAGTTACACTGTGACCAGCAGTCTGAGACACAGCCATCTGGGCCTGATCTTTGTACCAGGAATATGTCCAGTTGCAGTAGGAGTCCACCTCACACCTCAGGGTGATGGTCTCTCCACTGTACAGTGGGTGCCATTTTGGCTGTACAGTCAGAGAAGCATTTGGCAGGGCTGTGGAAAGGAGACAGACTGGGTCACAGTTTTGACTGAGGAGGAAACAATTGTGTATGAAATGCAAGGGAAAAAGAACCATGTCAGAAAGATTAATTATTTTTGAATCAATAGGTGGTCCTGCGCAATATTTCTTAAAATATAAATATTTGAAGCATAACTTCAAAAGTAAATTATAAATGTGAAATCATTCACAGAATATTTTTATTCTCTATTGTGAGAGCATAAGTTGAATATCACTGAAATTAGGATAATTATACAAAGCCTCTAGCACTGCTGAGTTCATTAGAATCCCAAAAACATGTATGCAATTTACAGAGAGTGGTGCAATAAAGAAATAGATCCAGTGAGTGGCAGTTCTGTGGATGAAAACACCTTATTAATGAGAGGGTCAGTGTAGAACGGGCAGACTCATTCAAGCTAGCAGAAAGGCCACAAATGGTTAAATAACAGTTTTTTACAACAGTGCTGTGCAGAAGGACATCTCTGAATACACAACCCAAAACTACACAATTGAAGAATGGATAAATGTCTGGCCTGACAAATCTCAATTTCTGCAACGACGCATACGTAGATGGTAGGGTCAGAATTTGACAAAACAGGATAAATCCATACTGCATAAAAATCCCATCCTGCTTTGTGTCAGCAGTAACGGCTGGTAGTGGTAGTGTAATGGTGTGTTTTTGTGACACAAATTAAGCCCCTTAATACCAACTGACCATCAATTGAGTGCCAGAACATAATTAAGCATTGTAGCGGACCATATGCATCCCTTTAGGACCACAGTCTACCTTTTATCAAGCTGATACTTCCAGCAGGTAATGTGCCTTGTCACAAAGCACACATCACCTGCAGCTGGTTCCTCAAACATGACGGCGACTTAATTTTACTCCAATGACCTGCACAGTCCCCAGATCTGAATCCAATAGAGCATGTGACATATCCAAATTGAAAGCGTACCTGAGACTCACCTGCAACAGTCAGATTGATGGAGTCGCTGCGCTGTGATGTCACATTTCTCCCCTCCAGCCTCCCCTCACACCAGTACTGCCCCTGGTCAGACCCAGCAGCACCAGGGATGGTGAGTCTGTTACCAGTCACACTGTGACCAGCAGTCTGAGACACAGCCATCTGGGCATGGTCTTTGCACCAGGAATATGTCCAGTTGCTGTAGGAGTCCACCTCACACCTCAGGGTGACGGTCTCTCCATTGTACAGTGGGTGCCATTTTGGCTCTACAGTCAGAGTGGCTTTAGGCAGGGCTGTGGAAAGGAGACAGACTGGGTCACAGTTCTGGTTCACAAAAACCAGGGCAGCTTTATTCCTATTTTCAATGATATTAAGAGAAGATATTCAAAAATCAGAAATGAAAAAGCTCTAATCCTGATCGTAATGGTACAAGAAATAAGCTAAGGAACAGGACCCCAGAATCATCACAGCAGTTGGACCCAGTGCATTATGGGAATGTACCAATTTTGCACACTGGCTAATGCCTGTCAACACTCACCTGATACCTGTATGTGGGTGGGGTAACTATACTCTGTGTTCCAGACTGGGTCTTTTTACCAGTAATATTCCCAGCCAGCTGATGTCACTGTAACCTTACAAGAAAGACTGTCATGTTCTCTTGCATATAACTGCCAGTGTGGAGAGACAGTCAGGACTGGTGGGGTTTCTCTATAACAGAGAGAACAGACTGAATCTCTCCCCCAGGTTCCTAATAATGGCATAATCAAACCTATAGTGCAAACTGGCATTAATCTGTGATACGGTAGAACACGGTTCACTTATCCATGTACTGTGAAAGCATGTGACTATCTCAGAACGGGTGTGGGCGAGGCTGTGAAGACGGACAGACTGTGTCACAGCCCTAACTGCTCATTACATTACATTACATTACAGGCATTAGCAGATGCTCCTACCCAGAGGAATTTACACAACTTTTGTATACAACTTTGCTAGTGGAGTGTAGACATGACTACAGAGGGACAGGCATGCTCTGATTGGGGTTGAGACAAAGAGCTAAAGCAGTAGGTTCTCTCATTCTATCACAACAGATAGAAAAGGCTATATTCCATGGATTTAAACATACAGAAGCTCAAATATTAACAATACAAACAGTGTGACAGTCAGAAACTCAACTCAACTGGTGGTATACCAAGCCCATTTAAGTGAAAATAAGTTAATAAATTAAAACTATATTTTTATATTTGCCTGTAATAAATGAACTGGCACGGGAAGCATAATGTGCACTGGGGAAGATTGAATAAATGTGTTGAATATGGTCTCTCTGTGGGATGAGTGAGACCACCAGTGTTCAGCTGCTGACCAGTTTTGACTCACTTGACACGTTCAGTCTGACAGGATCACTCGTGGAATCAGCCTCACAGATGTATACACCACTGTGGGCTTCAGTAACAGGTGCGATGGTGTAGATGTTATCCTGGGACGCGTGCTTTAGCAGCCGACTATCTGATTCATATCTGAACCACACAAATCCATAATGTTTGAATGGCCGTCCCGAACACGTGAGAGTGACGGTCTCTCCAGTGAAGAACAGGGGCCAGTTAGGCTGCAGAGTCAGTACAGCCTTTGGGCTCCCTGTACAAACATTACATGCACTACGTCAGTACAGGTGTTTAAATACATGACATGTATTTAAATGACATGTTTATAGTGATTAATGCTGTGGCATTATTATTTTAGAACAGCAATTAACTGATTCTGTTTGTGATCTCTGTATCACCCCCTACTGTACGACATGCCTTGAGTATGCCTTGAGACATAATATTTCTACATTACCGTCCACATATGCAGTCACATTAATCACATCATAATGCTGTGAGACAGTCTTATTGTGAAGCATGACATTCTGTTATCAATCATAAGTTTCACTAAACTGTCTGAATATGGTTATTCTCTGATAAATTATCAGGTAACAGAAGGTGGGGTTTGTTTTAAAATCTAGTAACACTCACCCAGTCTTGTCATTAGACTCAGCACTGTAAAAAAAAAAAAAAAAGAAAGACAGGAATCATTGACATCATCATCGAAATGGCCAAAGAAATGCAATAAGTGCAAGAAAAATACAAAACCATAAATATATTTCAAATAAAGCCTAAATACATCCCCATTATTGCTGTTTGATTTCAAGATGTCATCCATGCAGTACTTTGGAAGTTGGGTAAACTCAGGTCCACCAGTCAGTGTTTGAGTTCGGCAATGATCAGTTTGAATGGAGCGTATATCTGTTTGTGTGAACATATTTGAAGCCTTTACATGTTCTGTGCAAAAATACACTGAAAGTTCTGGTTAAAAATCCAATTACATATCAGCACTGTTATATTATTAAGTACAATTGTTTTACCTTACATCGTGTAATTTTGTGTTTTATTATTTTATTTGTAGCACAATATGCCACATTGGTACCTTCTGCGATTATTTTTTTAATTTATTTTACTGCTAGAGTGTATTGATGGACACCAACCTTTTTATTATATTTGCAAATTGCTGCTTGTACATATTTTTTGTAAATTTTCCCACTTTCCCACCTGCCAAGAGACTACTGATGAAATTTGGTTATCAAGCTAATTCTTGGGCAGTTACTAACTGTTCAATGTCTCTTTCAAATAACAAATAAATAAAATTGTATTTCTTCTTTCAGAAAAAACTTGGTTAGTGATCATTCAAGGTATGTTATCTACTGAACCAAAAGCATACTTCTTCACTCATTCTTTTCTTCTTTTCCCATAACGCAGGTCATTCCAATGCAGCCCAAATGCTGTAGAGCATTTTAGTATTAGTGAGGTCAAATAAATCTTATTTATTTAAGCATAATTTAACAAATGTGTTGTTGTTTTTATTTTCAATCAAATGCAAATTTCACCACAAAAACATACTTGTCTGTTAAAAGACGTTACATTAAAAAACTGATTCAGTAGTACTCACAGATCAATGTGACCCCTCTGTTCGCCTGCATGATTCTAGAGGAAGGTTAGTGCTTCAACTTCAGTGATCAAGAGAGCGAAAAAAACGAAACCCCTGGGCTATTATATATACTGTACAGCACCTCTAATGCATTATTTTCTTATCTGCTTGTGTGAACAGCAAGTTGCGAAAAAATTCTCCCAAAAGCTCCCACCCTTCTACTTCATCACTGCTTTACCTTCCGCTTTTCTGTAACTAAAATCAACTAAATTTAAATATATATCTGCAGAAGATCACTCTAACATTTCCTGTCTACTGACAAAATGCCACCAACAACATAAGCCAGAAAACCCACAGACACTCACAGTGCCAAACAGAGAATAAACTATACAAACTTGTATGTGAGATGTGTATGCTACAGACAACTCTAAGTACCTGTATGAGTTGTACTGCAGTTGATGACAGAGGAATCCTGTGAGGAGCTGTGAAGGAGAACCCTAAAACTACGGTCAGTGATGTCACCAGCAGTCTCCAGAGGGCAGGGGTAATAATATAGCAAACCCCCAAATGCAGAAGACTCTGAGAGCAGAATTATAGAGGCTAAACAGCAAAATGCAAAACCTCACATCAACGTCAAGAATCAAAAGGCCAGATTAGAATTTGCCAAAAAGTAGAAGAGCCAGAAGAGTTTTGAAACAGTTTTATGAACAGATGAGACAAAAAATAAATAAATAAATAAAAACCAAAGCAATGGAAAGCTGAAAGTGTGGAGGATAGAACTTCTGCTTTTTAATTTTAATTTTTTAAAAAACTTTTACACAGCTGAAAATAGGGGGACTTAACACATAAACAGCAGTTTCTGAGAAATGGTAACACACATACCATGATATTAAAAGCTGACTGTACTTTTGTCTCATATTCAAATCCAATTACTGTAAGCACAGAGCAAAAATAACCAATTTCCAGCTACTATTACAACACTTTTGGGGGGCTCTGTTCGTGAGAGCAAAAATAAGGAAGTAGGTCCTGCACAGCAAACCAGCTTTATGTTTTCTTCTCTTCTATTTTTATAAACTAAAGAAAAATGCGGAACTTCACTTGTTATTCACTTGTTAAAGCCTTTAGCACTGCTGAATTCATAAGAATCCCAAAAACTTGTCTGAAATTTACAGAGAGTGGTGCAATATACAATGAAATCCAGTGAGTAGCAGTTTTATGGGTGATAATACCTTATTATTGAGAGCATCGGAGTAGAATGGGCAGACTCATTCAAGCTAGCAGAAAGCCCACAAATGGTCAAAAAACAGCTATTTACAACAGTGCTGCGCAGAAGGACATCTCTGAATACACAACCCAAAACTAAACAATTAAAGAATGGATAAATGTCTGGTCTGACGAATCTCAATATCTGCTACCACACATACTTAGATGGTAGGGCCAGAATTTGACAAAACAGGATGAATCCATACTGCATAAAAATCCCATCCAGCATTGTGTCAGCAGTAACGGCTGGTAGTGGTAGTGTAATGGTGTGTTTTTGTGACACACATTAAGCCCCTTATTACCAACTGAGCATCAGTTGAGTGCCAGATTATACTTAAGCATTGTAGCGGACCATGTGCATCCCTTTTGGACCACAGTCTACCTTTTATCAAGTTGATACTTCCAGCAGGTAATGCGCCATGTCACAAAGCACACGACACCTCCAGCTGGTTCCACAAACAAGATGGCGACTTCATTTTACTCCAATGACCTGCACAGCCCCCAGAACTTAATCCAATAGAGCATGTGACATATCCAAATTGAAAGCATACCTGAGACTCACCTGTAACAGTGATGGAGTTGCTGCGCTGTGATGTCACATTTCTCCCCTCCAGCCTCCCCTCACACCAGTACTGCCCCTGGTCAGTCCCAGCTGCACCAGGGATGTTGAGTCTGTTACCAGTTACACTGTGACCAGCAGTCTGAGACAAAGCCATCTGGGCCTGGTCTTTGTACCAGGAATATATCCAGTTGCTGTCGGAGTCCACCTCACAACTCAGGGTGACGGTCTCTCCATTGTACAGTGGGCGCCATTTTGGCTGTACTGTCAGAGTGGCTTTAGGCAGTGCTGTAGAAACAAACAGACTGGGTCACAGTTCTGTTGTCATGCCAGTATTTTTATGACTATGGAAAAAACAAATCACCCTAAATGAAGGACCAAAACCAGGGCCGCTGCATTCCTATTTTCAATGATATTAAGAGAAGATATTCAAAAATCAGAAATGAAAAAGCTCTAATCCTGATCGTAATGGTACAAGAAACTTGTAAACTAAGGAACAGGACCCCAGAATCATCACAGCAGTTCTACCCAGTGCATTATGGGAATGAGCCAATTTTGCACAATAATGCCTGTCAGCACTCACCTGATACCTGTATGTGGGTGGGGTAACTATACTCTGTGTACCAGACTGGGTCTCCCCCCTGTGTGTGTAAGTGCAGCAGCACTGAGGATGTACAAGCCTTTAGATGTTCTGGAAATATGGGCAATGTCATGTGATCCAGTTCCTTTTTACCAGTAATATTCCCAGCCAGCTGAAGTCACTGTAACCTTACAATAAAGACTGACATGTTCTCTTGCATATAACTGCCTGTGTGGAGAGACAGTCAGGACAGGTGGGGTTTCTCTATAACAGAGAGAACAGACTGAATCTCTCCCCCAGGTTCCTAATAATGGCATCATCAAATAGGCAGCGCAAACTGGCTTTAATCTGTGATACAGTAGGACATGGTTCGCTTATCCATGTACTGGGAAAGCATGTGACTATCTCAGAATGGGTGTGGGCGAGGCTGTGATGACGGACAGACTGTGAAACAGCTCTTACTGCTCATTACATTACACTACATTACAGGCATTAGCAGATGCTCCTACCCAGAGCAATTTACACAACTTTTACATACAACTTTGCTAGTGGAGTGTAGACATGACTACAGAGGGACAGGCATGCTCTGACTGGGGTTGAGACAAAGAGCTAAAGCAGTAGGTTCTCTCATTATATCATAACAGATAGAAAAGGCTACATTCCATGGATTAAAACATACAGAAGCTCAAATATTAACAATACAAACAGTGTGACAGCCAGAAACTCAACTCAATTGGTGGTGTACCCAGCCCATTTAAGTGAAAATAAGTTAATTTTATATTTGCCTGTAATAAATGAACTGGTACGGGAAGCACAATGTGCACTGGGGAAGATTGAATAAATGTGTTAAATATGGTCTCTCTGTGGGATGAGTGAGACCACCAGTGTTCAGCTGCTGACCAGTTTTGACTCACCTGACACGTTCAGTCTGACAGGATCACTCATGGATTCAGCGGAACACGTGTATACACCACTATGGGCTTCAGTAACAGGTGCGATGGTGTAGATGTTATCGTGGGATGCGTGCTTGTGCACCCAAATGTTTGATTCAATTCTGGACCATGTGAATCCATAATGTTTGAATGGCCGTCCCGAACACCTGAGAGTGACGGTCTCTCCAGTGAAGAACAGGGGCCGGTTAGGCTGCAGAGTCAGTACATTCTTTGGGCTCCCTGTACAAACAGTGCATGCACTACGTCAGTACATGTGTTGAAATACTCATGTCTGTTTATAGTGTCCTGATTAATGCTGTGACTTCATTAGTTTAGAACAGTAAAGAACTGCTTCTGTTTGTGATCTCTGTATCACCCCCTACTGTAGGACATGCCTCGAGTCTCACAGAATAATATTTCTACATTACCGTCCACATATGCAGTCAAATTAATCACATCATAATGCTGTGAGACAGTCTTATTGTGAAACATGACATTCTGTTATCAATCATAAGTTTCACTAAACTGTCTGAATAAGGTTATTCTCTGATAAATTATCAGGTAACAGAAGGTGGGGCTTTTTTAAAAATCTAGTAACACTTACCCAGTCTTGTCATTAGACTCAGCACTGTAAAAAAAAAGAACAAAAAAAAAAAAAGACAGGAATCATTGACATAATCATCAAGAAATGCAATAAGTGCAAGAAAAATACAAAACTATAAATATGTTCCAAAAAAAGTCTAAATACATCCCCATCATTTGATTTCAAGGTGTTTGATTTCAAGATGTCATTCATGCAGTACTTTGGAAGTTGGGTAAACTCAGGTCCAACAGTCAGTGTTCGAGTTCGGCAATGATCAGTTTGAATGGAAAGTATATCTGTTTGTGTGAACATATCTGAAGCCTTTTCATGTTCTGTGCAAAAATACACTGAAAGTTCTGGTTAAAAAGCCAGTTACATATAACCACTGTCATATTAGTAAGTGCAATTGTTTTACCTTTTATCATGTAATTTTTTTGTTTTATTTTATTTGTAGCACAATATGCTACAGTAGCACATTTTTTATTTTACTGCTAGAGTGTATTGATGGACACCAACCTTTTTATTCTAATTGCAAATTGCTGCTTGCACATATTTTTTGTAAGTTTTCCCACTTTCCCACCTGCCAAGGGACAACTGAAGATATTTAGTTATCAAGCTAATTCTTGGGCAGTTACTAACTGTCCAATGTCTCTTTCAAATAACAAATACATAAAATTGTACTTCTTCTTTCACAGAAAATGTTAGTGATCATTTAAGGTATGTTATCTACTGAAGCAAAAGCATACTTCTTCACTCATTCTTTTCTTTCATTCCCATAACGCAGGTCATTCCAATGCAGCCCAAATGCTGTAGAGCCATTTAGTATTAGTGAGTTCAAGTCCTACTTATTTAAGCATAATTTAACAAATGTGTTGTTGTTTTTTCTTCAATCAAATGCAAATTTCACCACAAAACCATACTTGTCTGTTAAAAACCTTTACATTAAAAAACTGATTCGGTAGTACTCACAGATCAATGTGACCCCTCTGTTTGCCTGCATGATTCAAGAGGAAGTTTAGTGCTTCAACTTCAGTGATCAAAAGGGCGATAAAAATGAAACCCCTGGGCTATTATATATACTGCACAGCACCTCTAATGCATTCTTTTCTTATCTGCTTGTGTGAACAGCAAGTTGCGAAAAAATTCTCCCAAAAGCTCCCACCCTTCTACTTCATCACTGCTTTACCTTCCGCTTTTCTGTAACTAAAATCAACTAAATTTAAATATATATCTGCAGAAGATCACTCTAACATTTCCTGTCTACTGACAAAATGCCACCAACAACATAAGCCAGAAAACCCACAGACACTCACAGTGCCAAACAGAGAATAAACTATACAAACTTGTATGTGAGATGTGTATGCTACAGACAACTCTAAGTACCTGTATGAGTTGTACTGCAGTTGATGACAGAGGAATCCTGTGAGGAGCTGTGAAGGAGAACCCTAAAACTACGGTCAGTGATGTCACCAGCAGTCTCCAGAGGGCAGGGGTAATAATATAGCAAACCCCCAAATGCAGAAGACTCTGAGAGCAGAATTATAGAGGCTAAACAGCAAAATGCAAAACCTCACATCAACGTCAAGAATCAAAAGGCCAGATTAGAATTTGCCAAAAAGTAGAAGAGCCAGAAGAGTTTTGAAACAGTTTTATGAACAGATGAGACAAAAAAAAAATAAATAAATAAAAACCAAAGCAATGGAAAGCTGAAAGTGTGGAGGATAGAACTTCTGCTTTTTAATTTTAATTTTTTTAAAAACTTTTACACAGCTGAAAATAGGGGGACTTAACACATAAACAGCAGTTTCTGAGAAATGGTAACACACATACCATGATATTAAAAGCTGACTGTACTTTTGTTTCATATTCAAATCCAATTACCGTAAGCACAGAGAAAAAATAACCAATGTCCCGCTACCATTACAACACTTTTGGGGGGCTCTGCTCGTGAGAGCAAAAATAAGGAAGTAGGTCCTGCACAGCAAACCAGCTTCATGTTTTCTTCTCTTCTTTTTTATAAACTAAAGAAAAAGTGCAGAACTTCACTCGTTATCACAGGGAATCAGAGAGACTTTAGGGCATCACCTTGCTTAAATGCACTGGTCCTCTGTGAAATGAAACACTGCATGGTCTAAAATACCTGACTGTGCCAGAGCTGACTGTGAATGTTGGACCCGCAGGACAGCTCACAATTAGCTAGAGTGAAGCCCTGGGTGTATGTGATTGGCTACTGTGCTGTCCAGAGGCTGTAGTGTGGTCCACAGAAAGGTGGCTTCAGTTTGTGAGGAGTACCGTCCCATAACAACATAGCAACTCCTCTGATTGGTCAGACTCAATAGTCAAGCAGCAGGCTGGTTGCATTCATTTGAAAAGATGGGGATGCTTGTCTGTGCACTAAAAAACGTACACAAGATTGAGGTGCTAATCTGTGTGCTTACAAACTTACACCGGATGGGGTGCTTGTCTGTGCTCCTCTAAACTTACAGTGCATGTCCCTCTGACATTTACTTGAAAACAGAAGCTATTGTAAAATCATTTGGCCAGCAGGTGGGGCACTTGAGCAATAAAATAATCCATTGAGTTAAAAAAATAAATAAATACTGTACTAATTTGGCTCCTGACTAATCTTTAGGGTACGCTCTACTATACAAAGTTTTCTACTATCCGGAGCCACGGATTCCCTGATGGTGATGGAGAGTAGAGATTCTACTATAATGACCTCTGCAAAAACAATGCCCAACAATGGGGAGCCATAGGAGCCAGTCAAAGCCCAACATCTGGCCACCATGCTCCGTCAGCCCAGAGAGAAGTCTAACTGGCTCCACCCTTCTTGCATATGCAGACTTCATGGCTGCTTGGCCACAGAATCAGTTGTGTTCTGTCTGTTTCTCCAGGCTTGGGAGCTGATTTTTGAGATCACCAAATCTCATATTCAACCATACAATGACACCGTCATACCAACAGGCTCTTTGGAAATGCTGCACAAACAAAGGCCTTAGTGAGAGCAATTCTGTAAATCAATTGTCTGGTTTGACCAAAATTGAGTCTTTTGGTCATGAACAGAAACACAGTGAGGCACAGTGAGAGTCAACTGCCTCTGAAATCATACTGCAACCACACTATTTCTGCAACTTTTAAAGTCTTAGATAACCCTAAAGTTTTTAATGTAACTCTGTTTGAATGCTAAATGATGTACGGAATATTATTTACAGAAATATTATTCACAAATTGATTATGTTGGCTGAGGTGTAATTTGCAATAGAAATTTGCATCACTCCAGCATGCCCAGCTGAACTACGCTGACCTGAAGAAAGCTGTGAAAGTTACACATTTAACTGTGACACTGAAAAGCTCTCAGAGCGGCTGCCATCCCCTCTGAAATCACAGAGTATCCTAACCCAGACAGAGCTGCAGGAAGCTGCAACGGTTACCAAGTGTGTCTGCATTTTAGTGCCATGCTCCTCTCTCCTCTGCTCGAGATATAGACGGAGCTGCAGGTTGGAGACGCTCGCGTGGTTTCTGTACTCTGATCACATGCTCATGAAGGGAAGCTAATGAGCCGCAGCGTCCGCTATATTGGTGTAGCAAGCCGAGTGCCACCGCTCGTTTAAGAGATGAGAGAGACGAGAGTTTATTTTTTTGGACGCGAATGCATCTTCTTATTTTACGGCCGCCACGCGACTTTCTGTTCGGAATACACACACTTCACTGCTGACTGTCCGTCAGCTCTTCCTCCGTCTCCAGTCCGTTCGCTTCTGTCTCTGTAGACCAGCTTTTTAAGCATCCAGGCTCACTGTCGAGGTAATCAGCACATTGTCCATCAATCAAACAATTAACCATCAGTGCTGATTAATAATCCCCAGCAGCTGTGGCGCAGAGTTCCGAGAGCCGCCCCGCCCACTCTCTCTCTCTGCAGCCAACGCAAAACCACGCCCACCCTACCACATACCCCCACCGCCCGACTTAGGCCGGGGAGCCATCCGGCCGATGACCGACCCCCCCTCCACCCCCTTCGGGGCGAGAGAGGAAGTCCGCCACCACCATCTGCGCCCCCGGCCTATGAACCACCTTGAAATTAAAGGGCTGTAGGGCCAGATACCAACGGGTGATTCGCGGGTTGGTATCCCTCATGCGGTGGAGCCATTGGAGGGGAGCGTGGTCCGAACAGAGGGTGAATGGGCGACCCAGCAGGTAGTAGCGTAGGGACCCGACCGCCCACCGGATGGCGAGGCACTCCTTTTCTACCGTGCTGTACCTCGCCTCCCGCTGGGATAGTTTGTGGCTGAGGTACAGCACCGGGCGGTTCACTCCCTCCACCTGCTGGGTCAAAACAGCCCTCCGTCCGATGCATCGGTCTGCAGGATAAAAGGAAGAGAGAAATTAGGGGTGAACAAGAGCGGCTCCCCGCAGAGGGCTTCCTTTACCCTCTCAAATGCTCGCTGGCACGGCTCCGTCCACTGGACCAGATCTGAGACACCTTTGCGAGTTAAATCAGTCAAGGGGCTGGTCAGCTGTGAAAACGCCGGAATAAACCGCCTATAGTAGCCAGCCAACCCCAAGAACCTCCTCACCTCTTTTTTCGTCTTGGGTCGTGGACAGGTCGCAATCGCCGCGGTTTTATCCACCAGAGGTCGCACCTGTCCACTTCCCAAGTGGTACCTCAAATACCGTACCTCCGCTTGGCCAATCGCACACTTCTTTGGGTTAGCCATGAGCCCCGCCTGCCCCAAGGACTCGAGCACCGCCCCCACATGCCGCATATGCTGTGCCCAGCTGCTACTGTGGATGATAACGTCATCCAGATAGGCAGCAGCATACGCAGCATGCGGACGCAGCAGCTGATCCATCAGGCGCTGGAAGGTGGCTGGGGCCCCGAACAACCCAAACGGAAGTGTTCGGAATTGGTACAAACCGTCCGAAGCGGAGAAAGCCGATTTCTCTTTGGACTTTGCAGACAAGGGAATCTGCCAATAGCCCTTAGTCAGATCCAGTGTCGAAAAAAAACGAGCCGTGCCCAGCCGATCCAGGAGTTCGTCGACCCTAGGCATAGGATAGGCATCAAAATGTGACACAGCATTCACTTTCCTATAGTCCACACAGAATTGAATAGAGCCATCCGGCTTACTTACCAGCACGATGGGGCTATTCCAGGCACTGTGGGACTCCTCTATTACACCCAACTCCAGCATGGCCTTTATTTCTGCCTGCACCAATTTCTTTTTGTGCTCTGGCAGTCTATAGGGACGGGAACGTACCGTTACTCCCGGGGGGGTATCGATATGGTGGTGTATGAGGTTTGTGCATCCTGGTAGGGGAGAAAACACATCCGCAAACCATTTTTGCAACAGGGCAAGGTCTGCTCTCTGACTTGGCGAGAGGTGGCTATCTGAAAGGGGTGGGGTCTGATTGATTGAATTTACTACCTCCGGCCCCAGCTCGTCCCTCTCCTGATCCACCGTTACCAGAGAAACAGCCACCACCTCTTTCCATGCTTTTAATAAATTGAGGTGATAAATCTGTTTCGCTCCCTCTCTATCAGCACGCTCCACTTCATAGTCAACCTCCCCAACTCGTCGTGTGACCACGAAGGGCCCTTGCCACTTGGCGAGTAATTTTGTACTGGAGGTTGGAAGTAATACCAGGACTTTATCTCCCGGCGAGAATTGTCGTAGTTTCGTCCCTCTATTGTAGTGCCTCTGCTGACGTTCCTGAGCCTCGAGCAAATTCTCCCGTGACAACCGACCCAGTGTATGGAGTTTTGCTCGCAGGTCCATGACGTATTGCACCTCATTTTTGCTGGGGCTTGGACTGTCCTCCCAGCTTTCTTTAACTAGGTCCAATATTCCCCGAGGTTTTCTACCGAATAACAGTTCAAAGGGAGAAAATCCCGTGGAGGCCTGGGGAACCTCCCGCACTGCAAATAATAGAGGGACTAACCACTTATCCCAATTTTGGCTATCGTCGTGAATGAACTTTCGAATCATGGACTTCAGAGTTCTATTAAACCACTCCACAAGCCCATCTGTTTGGGGATGGTATACACTGGTTCTAATAGAGCGGACGCCCAGTAATCCGTATAGCTCATTTAGTGTACGTGACATAAACAAAGTGCCCTGGTCAGTCAGAATCTCTTTCGGGATTCCGACGCGGGAGATAATTTGAAACAGAGCTTGTGCAACACTCTTAGCTGAAATATTGCGCAACGGCACTGCTTCGGGATACCGGGTCGCATAATCCACCAAGACCAACATGAAACGGTATCCCTGGGTGCTCCGTTCAAATGGCCCAATGAGGTCCATAGCGATTCTATCAAAGGGAACCTCTATTAAGGGTAGTGGGCGCAAAGGCGCTTTTGGGGTGGCCGGGGCGTTCACTAATTGACATTCGGGACAGGACGCACACCACCGACGTACGTCCGCCCAAATGCCCGGCCAGTAAAACCGAGCCATTATTCGGTGTAGTGACTTATCATACCCTAAGTGTCCCGCCATGGGGTTGTAATGAGCCGCCTGGAAAACCATTTCCCGGCGGTTTTAGGGTACCAACAACTGGGTTGTTTCTTCACCGGTCTGAGCGTCACGACACACTCGATACAACCTGTCCCTAATAATAGAAAAATAAGGGTGCGAGAGTACTGCATCGGGGCGCACCTGCTGACCATCAATACGCATCACTTGGTCATAGGCAAAGCGTAAGGTGTCGTCCCGAGACTGCTCGAGTGGGAAATCCTCCGCGGGTTGGAATACAGGACCCCGGGGAGTCTCAACCGGAGGCTCGTCTGGGTCCCTCCCCGCCCCGGCCGTGTCGGACGGCCCTGCGTCACCACCGTCAACAGCACACACGTCACACTTCCCCAAATCCAACAGCGCCCGGTGTTTACTCCCTTGCACCCTTACCGGGATGCAGTACGCTCCCTCCTGATCGGGAGCGGAAGTGGGCAGCCCGACCACCCGGACCACCTGCCCCACTTCCATAAGTGGACAATCGCGGCGCAGGTGGCCCAGCTGTCCGCACCGCCAACACCCCGGTCCGAGCGTCTGAGGCGCCCTCTGCGAGCCGGAGCCCCCCGCCACTGAGCCTGGACCTGGAGAGGGAATCGGAACAAAGGGGGGATTAGTTTTAGGGAAGGGAGGGGGCAGAGCCCTGGGGACAGGGGCGGGGCCAGTACGAGGAGGGGGTCTCCTCCTGGGCGCCGGTTCCGGCCGTGCTTGCTGCTGGGAGCAGGGGTATAGCGCTAGGTGGTCCTCTGCCAGGGTAACCGCCCCCTCTAGGTTGGTCGGGCGATGGCAGCGCACCCAATTGGCCGTTCCCTCCGGCAACCCTTCCAGGAACTGTTCCAGTATGACCTGCTCCACCACGCCCCCGGCGGACCGGATCTCTGGTTGCAGCCAATGCCAGGCCATGTGGGTTAGCCTTTGGGCGTATGCGAAGGGACGGTCATCCGCCACCAGGTTCGCCGTCCGGAACCGGCGCCGGTAATCCTCCGGGCTGCAGCCCAGTCGGTCCAGGATCGCCCTCTTCACGGTCTTATAATCCGTCCATGCGCCGCCTGTTGGGCTTCCCCAGTTAAGAGGGGCAGGAGGTGTACTACCCACTCCTCGTGGGGCCACCGGCACGCCTCCGCTGCCACCTCAAAACTCTCCACGAATGCCTGGATGTCATCGTCGGCGGTCATTTTGGGTAGGTGGATCCGGAGAGGGGATCGGGACGGCGGGTCCCGGGAGCTTGTTTCCCCGGCGGCAGCCAGCTGTCGCAGCGCCTGTGTCTGGAGGGAGGCTTGTGCACGCAGAGCCTCCATCTGCTCTGTGTGTATGGCCGCCTGCCGCTCCTGCATTTGGGCCATCCCCTCCAGCATCCGCGCCAGCGCTACGAGAGGCTGCGCCGTCTCGCTCCGGTTTGGGTCCATTTCTGACCTCCTCTCTCTCTCTCTCTCTCTCTCTCTCTCTTCCTGCCGTCCCCCCGCACGGGCCACCACTGTAGCAAGCCGAGTGCCACCGCTCGTTTAAGAGATGAGAAAGACGAGAGTTTTTTTTTTGGACGCGAATGCGTCTTCTTATTTTACGGCCGCCACGCGGCTTTCTGTTCGGAATACACACACTTCACTGCTGACTGTCCGTCAGCTCTTCCTCCGTCTCCAGTCCGTTCGCTTCTGTCTCTGTAGACCAGCTTTTTAAGCATCCAGGCTCACTGTCGAGGTAATCAGCACATTGTCCATCAATCAAACAATTAACCATCAGTGCTGATTAATAATCCCCAACAGCTGTGGCGCAGAGTTCCGAGAGCCGCCCCGCCCACTCTCTCTCTGCAGCCAACGCAAAACCACGCCCACCCTACCACAATTGGTACTTTAATATTTTTTTTTTAGAAGAGGTAATCAGAGAAGTATGACATGCCTGTGTATTTTAATAACCGTTCTGCAGCTTTGCCCCTGTGAGTGGCAGGAAAATAACAGTGCGTGCATATGCCAGAGTACATGTGTGATGCAGCACTTTCTTCCTCTGGAGAAATGTGAAAGTCCGTATGTTTGTGTTTATAGTCAGGTAAACAGCTAGGTGTCCATTCCATGTTAGGAAAAAAAAATAAAGGTTATCTCAATCAGTTATTATTTAAGTGTGTTATATCAACGTCTATTGTGTTGTATACATTTTATTGATTCCTATTAGAAATGTTTCATAACATGCATTAATGACTGCAGCACTGTTTCAATCCAGAGGTCTCCTGTACATGAACATTATACATCAGCCCTGAGCCAGGAGTGACCACTATCCATTGAGCACCACGCGTCAACAGAACCTCAGGGCACTTTAAAACTATATGATCCTTATGAAGGCATTTGAACGGATACTGCTTTAAAGCAACATTGGTTCAGAAAGGACAGCAAATGTGATGAACTTCCAAAGACACTGCTATTATGTTAGCATGAGCGATATCGCAGTATAATGAGTAGAACTGGGCTTGTAACCCAAAAGTCACAGGTTTGATTCCTGTGTAGGACACAGCCGTTGTACCCTTGAGCAAGGTACCTAGCCTGCTCCTTTTCCCTGTTTAATTGTATTATTGTTTTCAATTATTCTATTATTGTTTTTTGGTTATGTCTCCTTTTCCCTTCCCTCTCTGTTGTCTATTTGTGCATTGTGCCCTCCTGTGTCTCTTCAGTATCGTGTCTATTTCAGTTCTTTGCTTCCCTGACTTGGGTGCTGGTTCCTTGTGTTTACACATGTTTTCCTGCCTCTGTGTGTCCGCCCATGAGTTCCTGCCCTGCCTGAGATTTGTTCTGTGTGTTTTTCTTCTTCTGTCTTTTTGTATTTTTCTTTTGTGTTTTTGGGATTTGCCCTATGAGGCATTTTCTGGTTTCCTGCATTTGTTCCTTAATTTTGGTAATTAAAGTCTTTGTGTGAATTTTTCTTTTGAAGTTCTTTTTTTACTCTGCATTTGGGTCCATTCCCTCGCAAGTCCTGACAATGATGGCCTATTTATTTTTCATATGTGATTACTCTTTGTTATCATCGAAAACTTCATCATGCAAAGACAGAAAAACCGCAACTAATAACATTTTTAATGATGATATGATATTACAAGCAATATCAAAATGACAATGTAGTCAAAATAATATGGTGGAATCAGCATAATATAGCATCAAGAGAGACAAATGCCAGCTTTAGCCTACTTATTTATTAATATTTGTTTGTCACGATTCATCCCCACGAAGAATGAACACAAGAAAGTTATGACTGGTAACATTGTTATTACAGTAGAAGTATTAACAGTAATTATATAAAATTAATATAATAAAAACAATCGAGCCCTCAGCTTCTTTGTCCACATTCAGCTCAGCATTCCTGTTCGGTTTCTCTTTCTCACACTTGGATTAGATTGTGTTGTTCACCACAGTGGAAGGTGGTATAACTGACCTACTGGGGATGTTGCATTACACATTTTTATTTTTTTCATTTATTTCTTATGTTAACAAAACAAAGAAGGAACAGAAAAAGAACACACTTTAAATTCCATTTAATGTAATACTAATAAAAGCAGACACATGAAATGCATGTTGAACATGTTGCAGAGTCTCAGCTGTTTAGGCTGTATGTAAGCTTGCGGCGAGTTCACTACATAATATATAAAGTTCAGCGTAGGACCTGAAACAAACATACAGCAATGAAAGCTGACTAACTTAGAAAAAGACCACAAGTGCAGCTCTGGTGAATCAGGACCTCAGATATATTATACAGATCCTGCACTCTAAAAGCACGACTGCTTCATTCCCAAAACTCACTGAGTGTCCCCATAACTGCACCCCCAATCTGGATTTCCCCTCCTGCAAGCTGAGAAACATCACATTGAAAAATAATCCTGAGCTCTCAAACGTTCTTCATTCGACATGAGCACACTGATCCAGCTTCTGTGTGAAGGTTTTATAAGTCAACTTCCACATTCTCTTCAATGTATTTGACAGTTGCTTCATTAGACGACCCTGCACATCAACAAACATGTATAAACACAACAGAGGGAGAGAACTGGGAGTGAGAATGAACAGTGTTGCAGCCTGAAACACACATTGTTTTTCGATGTGCTCCCCTGTAAAATGACATCACCTGGTTTCCTGCACCATTTCACACACAGTATAATGGAGGCCAGCAGCAAAGGAGCAGCTCCCAGACCGAACACCAGTCTACCTGTGGAGAGACACAGAGATGAGGGATATGTGGAGGATATAAACCTGTGCATATATAAGAATATATGGAGTGACAGGGTGGCAAGTGGGACCCCTGAAGTGGTTAATATCTCTTATACTATGGCTACAACTAAAATGCATGGAAAAAAAAAGACATTTCATTAATTACAAAACTAACACCATTATGTACACATCTGCCATTCACTAAATATGGTTTCTTTGGTAATGATAAACCAGTGTTTCTCTTTTCTTATGTATGCAGAGTAGTCTCACTATCAGCCATCAAAAATATAAGAAAAGAGAAAAGACATTAAACAATGAAAAACAAAGTTCACAACTATTGTCATGGTGCATTTAGCAACTGGTATAGTGGGAAAACAGTCAGCTGTATCATATATTCTAATCCACATAACTACGATACGTTAATATCTCCAAGCTTAATAAATGCTGCACCCCTGACCACAAAAATGTGAAATGTGTTGCAACTGAGATATTTTCTGGATAAAATAAATCTTTCTATCCTCACAACTTAGCGATTGATTTTTTTAAATAACATGGTGTTAAGTTTCCTTTTATTTCATTATTGCTAAGTAAACAAATTGAAATTTTCATGTAGTGATTTGAAACCATAATGAGGCAAAATTACCCACATTGCCATGCCTATATACAAACACAAATAAAACGATTGGTTGACATGGCTGTCAACCAATTGGAATTAAAAATTTGTCCAAGCCATAGTATAAATTGTTATACTGTTTGTTGCTCCTATGTATGGTAAGTGAATGGAATGCAATGTAAATATTTCAAGATTAAAGTTTTAGATACAATTTGAAAGCCTACCTGAGACTCACCTACAGTCAGAGTGATGGAGTCGCTGCGCTGTGATGTCACATTTCTCCCCTCCAGCCTCCCCTCACACGAGTACTGCCCCTGGTCAGACCCAGCAGCACCAGTGATGTTTACACTGTACTCTTTAGTGAGAGATGTGGCTGTCTGGTTATGGTCTCTGTACCAGAAATGTGTCCAGTTGCTGTAGGAGTCCACCTCACACCTCAGGGTGATGGTCTCTCCATTGTACAGTGGGCGCCATTTTGACTTCACGATCAGAGTGGCCTTAGGCAGGGCTATGGAAAGGAGACAGACTGGGTCACAGTTTCTTCTGTCAGAATATTTTTATTCTCTATAGTGTGAGCAGAAGTTGAGTTTCATTGAAATTAGGATAATTATACAAAGCGTCCAGCATTTCTGAATTCAACAGAATGCCAATAACATAATGGTGTGGAGAATGTTTTCATGGCACACATTAGGCCCCATAATAACTGACCATCATTTGAGTACCGAAGATTACTTGAGTGTTGTATCTGACCATGTGCATCCCTTTATGACTACAGTCTACCTGTATTCAAGTGGATACTTCCAGCAGGTAATGTGTCTTTTCACAAAGCTCATGTCTCCTCTAGCTGGTTCCACAAACAAGATGATGACTTAATTTTATTCCAATGACCAGCACAGTCCCCAGATCTCAATCCAATAGACCATGTGACATATCCAAATTGAAAGCGTACCTGAGACTCACCTGCAACAGTGATGGAGTCGCTGCGCTGTGATGTCACATTTCTCCCCTCCAGCCTCCCCTCACACCAGTACTGCCCCTGGTCAGACCCAGCAGCACCACGGATGGTGAGTCTGTTACCAGTTACACTGTAACCAGCAGTCTGAGACAAAGCCATCTGGGGCTGGTCTTTGTACCAGGAATATGTCCAGTTGCTGTAGGAGTCCACCTCACACCTCAGGGTGATGGTCTCTCCATTGTACAGTGGGCGCCATTTTGGCTCTACAGTCAGAGTGGGTTTAGGCAAGGCTGTGGAAAGGAGACAGACTGGGTCACAGTTTCTTCTGTCAGAATATAGATGTGACTGAGGAGGAAACAGTTGTGTATAAAATGCAAGGGAAAAAGAACCATGTCAGAAAGATTAATTATTTTGAATCAATAGGTGGTCCTGCGCAATATTTTATAAAATACAAATATTTGAAGCATAACTTCAAAAGAAAATTATATATGTGAAATCATTCACAGAATATTTTTATTCTCTATAGTGTGAGCATAAGTTGAATATCATTGAAATTAGGATAATTCTACAAAGCCTCTAGCACTGCTGAATTCATTAGAGCCCCAATAACATGTATGACATTTACGGAGAGTGGTGCAATAAGCAATACAATCCAGTGAGTGGCAGTTCTGTGGGTGAAAACACCTTATTAATGAAAGCGTCGGAGTAAAATGGGCAGACTCGTTCAAGCTAGCAGAAAGGCCACAAATGGTCAAATAACAGCTATTTACAACAGTGTGGCGCAGAAGGGCATCTCTGAATACACAACCCAAAACTAAACAATTAAAGAATGGATAAATGTCTGGTCTTACGAATCTCAATTTCTGCTACGACACGTACGTAGATGGTAGGGTCTGAATTTGGCGAAACAGGATGAATGCATACTGCATAAAAATCCCATCCTGCTTTGTGTCAGCAGTAACGGCTGGTAGTGGTAGTGTAATGGTGCGTTTATGTGACACACATTAGGCCCCTTAATACCAACTGAGCATCAATTGAGTGCCAGAACATACTTAAGCATTGTAGCGGACCATGTGCATCCCTTTATGACCACAGTCTACCTTTTATCAAGTGGATACTTACAATAAGTAATGTGCCATGTCACAAAGCACACGTCTCCTCTAGCTGGTTCCACAAACAAGACGGCGACTTCATTTTACTCCAATGATCTGCACAGTCCCCAGATCTGAATCCAATAGAGCATGTGACATATCCAAATTGAAAGCCTACCTGAGACTCACCTGCAACAGTCAGATTGATGGAGTCGCTGCGCTGTGATGTCACATTTCTCCCCTCCAGCCTCCCCTCACACCAGTACTGCCCCTGGTCAGACCCAGCAGCACCAGGGATGGTGAGCCTGTTACCAGTTACACTGGGACCAGCAATTTGAGACACAGCCATCTGGGCATGGTCTTTGTACCAGGAATATGTCCAGTTGCTGTAGGAGTCCACCTCACACCTCAGGGTGACGGTCTCTCCATTGTACAGTGGGCGCCATTTTGGCTCTACAGTCAGAGAGGCATTAGGCAGGGCTGTGGAAACAGACAGACTGGGTCACAGTTCTGTTGTCATGACGGTATTTTTATGACTATGGAAAAAACAAATCACCCTAAATGAAGAACAAAAACCAGGGCAGCTGCATTCCTATTTTCAATGATATTAAGAAAAGATATTCAAAAATCAGAAATGAAAAAGCTCTAATCCTGATCGTGATGGTACAAGAATTAAACTAAGAAACAGGATCCCAGAATCATCACAGCAATTGGAACGAGTGCATTATGGGTCAAATGTGCCAATTTTGCATCACTGAATAATGCTTGTCAACACTCACCTAATACCTGTATGTGGGTGGGGTAACTATACTCTGTGTACCAGACTGGGTCTCCCCCCTGTGTGTGTAAGAGGAGCAGCACTGAGGGTGTAAGAGCCTTTAGATGTTCTGGAAATATGGGCTATGTCATGTGATTCAGTTTCTTTTTACCAGTAATATTCCCAGCCAGCTGAAGTCACTGTAACCTTAAAAGAGAGACTGA